>NC_068989.1:66525871-66533074 GCF_001194135.2 Octopus bimaculoides | reverse complement strand
TATATATATATATATATATACACACAAACACACATATATATATATATATATATGTGTGTGTGTGTGTATATATATATATATGTGTGTGTGTGTATGTGTGTGTGTATGTATATAAGCATATATATGTGTGCATGTCTATATGTAAATATATATATATACATATCCGTATATATGTATACATATTCACACACACACACATACATATATTTAAAAAGTCATTTAGAAGACCATCTTATTTCTTAAATTGAGATCTAACCGAGCTGTAATTATTTTATAATGGATAAATCTTAGATATTTTAACAAGCATTTACATCTATTGTATCTACCACAAAAGTAAGTTTTAGTGTAGGTCGCTTAGATACATTAGACTAATGTATTGTAGGTCTTATTCTATCAAAACTTCTGGTATAAGTCAACTGCAATCGTAACCAAACAATGAAATCTAAATCAATTCTGATTTGGTTCTATATTAAAACACATTTAAGTAAATAAAGAATGACAAGGAGAAAAAGGAAGGTAAGATGGTGGAACAATACTTATTAATTATATACATTAACAGTAAATTGTAGAGTACAATAGAAGATAATCGTTTCAATCCAAGGTATAAGGTTACATATTTAGTGGAAAGAAATTAATCATTCGATTTTGAATTTGTTTCACAATAATTTTTATCTTGAATGGTACGTTGAAACCAATATTTTTATATATAGGAGGTGTGTTTGTGTGTGTTTGCGCGTGTGCATGAGTGCAAATCGTGAAAAGAAGAGATAATATTTCTGTATGCGAAGATACATCTAATGTTGAAATTATAATAATCTGACTATAACAACCATTTATGACTACTTGACATAGCAGCTGATTTGTGCTGTTGATTGGGGGAGGAAACAGAGTATGTCTTTTTAAGGAGTGGCTAACAAACAACGAGACATCGTATCAGGAGACTCTTTTCCTCTTTTTTTCTATACATCAGTAGCATAGAAAGAAATATGTTTGCCTTTTTATTTTACTCATAGTATTTTACTCATAGAAATTTATATCAGTACTTTTGATAATTTCAGAAAAAAAATTCTATCTTTTGCTAATGAGAAACATTAAGACGACTAGCGCTCAAGTATAGCTGAGATAGACAAGAGTCGTGATTTATATCACTAATCTTATTTATAAACTCAAAATAATTGGGAAAAGGACATTGTAATCTTTTGCTAATGAGAATGATTAACATGGATACAGTTATAGTATAACTGAAGTACGCAATATGATTAATGGTTATTATTCACCTGCACACAGCAACAGTAATTATCAGGAGGCTACATCAGCAAAGAATGTTAATCACATTGCTTCAAATTAACAAATTACTTGCTCACACCATATCGCTGCATCCGCTTAAAGCTAAATTATAATGCCTACACTAAACTAATACCTAAAGGAGAGTTTAAGTCATCAAACATACAAGGTAAATGAAAAGCGCTATTGATAATTCTCATCAAAGAAAGGCTACAGAAGCCTATTGAAAGGTGGAAAGCGTTGGAGAATGAATCAAATCTATGGCAAGTATAATACAATGAAGACAGTTAAACTACGGACATATATCGTTCATAGTGAAATACAGAGAGTTTTTTTTTTACGTGGTTGATTGACCGACTAGAAATAGTCAAATTTTCCTCAAATCAAATTCTTTCGTTAAAATAGCCGAAACAGCAGGCACATATTAGATGATGTAGCATCTTAAAATCTAGGATGCCTAGGATAATGTGGAGATAGATGCCTATAATTAGACAGTATTGTCACGGCTGGAAAATCTCTGATCATAAGTATGCTCGATTACACAACAACAATAACAAACACACCTAGAAGTACATGCACTCAGCTTTCGAAATGTGTTCGAGATGAGGTTTGAAATATTGTTTCTAAATCTCTGCTTCTTGAACTCCTACGCACTTAGACATACATATATAATAAAACAACCATCCAAATATTGTGTCGGACTAGGAGACAAAAGACATGCTTCGTTGTGGAAACCAACTGGCCTTTGGTCAGAAAAATACATTAGAAAGAGAAAATGTTTGGAAAAGAGTTTGCAAATCCAGTATCGAATATACACTTTTATTTTGATTCTTATAATTACTGGAACAACAGGATGGGCACC
This sequence comes from Octopus bimaculoides, assembly GCF_001194135.2. Classification (NCBI taxonomy): domain Eukaryota; kingdom Metazoa; phylum Mollusca; class Cephalopoda; order Octopoda; family Octopodidae; genus Octopus; species Octopus bimaculoides. The sequence goes on along the minus strand of NC_068989.1, from coordinate 66,530,928 downwards.
AACCTACCAACCAGCTTGAAGTTAAGAAAGGCTGAAGTTCTTAGGGAGCGACTGCAGCTCTATAACACATACTCTAGACATGATCACGATACCTGGGACAATAAAAACCTGCAAAACTTTCTTAACATTTAAAAGATACTGAATGAAACAAGATGGTTTACTTCATACCTTTATAACCTTTGTTAACAAGTTGGTAGAAGGTCGAAATGAACTCTAAACTAAAAAGAGAAAAAGAAAGTCGACGGAACATTCAGTTAGACACACACACACACACACACACACACACACATACACACACACTCACACACACACCAATTTGATATTTTGTAGAAAAGGCACAGAGACAGAGAGAGGATGAGTTTATTGGGATGAGTGTTTAGTTAGTGAGAGACCTCATGTTACACATTTGAATTACCTTACTTTTGTGTGTGTAAGGTAATTGTGTGTGTGTGAGAGAGAGAGAAAGGGGAGAGAGAGAAAGAAAGAAAGAGAGAGAAAGAAAGAAAGAGAGAGAGAGAGAGAGAGAGAGAGAGAGAGAGAGAGAGAGAGAGAGAGAGAGAGAGAGAGAGAGAGAGAGAGAGAGAGAGAGAGAGAGAGAGGGAGCAGTACAAAATCGCTGGTCTTGGCTGTGTTTTGTAAAACGTTGTTAGGAAAATATTTTTCTGGCACTGAAGAAAAAGATCAGTTTTTGAGATGCTGTTGTTGTTACGCTGAAAATATTCTTTCAAGGGAGATCTTTAGAGATGGCAAGGGTTAGCATGCATGTAAAGGGTACATATGAGTTTTTTTAGAAATTCTGCTGACAATGCTATCCAAAAAAAATAAATAAACCATTAAAAATATATATGATGTACAAATAATTCAAAAATATCACTTGAATTATTTCTGTGAGTTATATGTATTAATTGATATTTCTAATATAGTTAATTCATAAACTAATCAATTTTTTATCGTTTTGCAGGTAATTCTTTAGTCCTCTACATCATTGTGAAAAATGCACGAATGAGAACACGTACCAATTTCTTCCTGGCAAATCTTGCAGTGGCAGATTTTTGCGTTGGAGTATTTTGCATCTTCCCAAACTTGTCGACATATTTCTCACCTGTTTGGCATCTTGGAAAAGTTTGTATTCAATCCGTATTTTTTCCATTAGTTAACACAAAAAACATCATTTCAATAACATGAACATCCATTTTTAAAAAGTTCAGGTGGACTTGAATGTGAACATGACTTTTGCTGACCGTTGCAGTTAATGACCATTGCAGACAATGACAACATAGAGTGTGGTAGTAGTGTCAGCCAGAACTGGGGTATTGTATAAATCTTACGGTAGACTACTGTAATGGCTACAGAAACTGCTCTCTGTGCCACTTCTTAATATCCGGATCAGTTGACGCAACGGTGATAGGGGTGTAAAAGGCTATAAGCCGCAATCAAGCTTCTACCCGTCCAAGAGAATTCTTGATGAATAGTGGACTCGGATATAAAATCACACATTAGTATACAGGCAATTCATTCATTCCTTAGAAATAAATATTTTAAATCAGGTAAAATACTAATATATTAAACGTATTTAAGTATACCCTTATTCGGATAAGCGTAGGACATTATATTATCAGTGTGACTGATAATAAATTGTTGCGCAAAATTATCTTCTGTTTGATTAATGTAATCTTTTCAGTTGTTTTATTAAACTGTGTAATAAAATTTCGTTGCGGGGTGGTAACTGTTATTTCCTGCTTGTTACCCCAAGAAAGTATGGAGAATGGCTAATATTTCCTTCAATCTTTGCTTTTGTTACATTTATTCAAACCCCAAAGAATCCCTCTCAGCGCATGATTATTATGCTCTCCCACTACTCCTGCTCATGCTCTGAGATGCACATATTCTTTTCTACTCTAGGCACAAGGCCCGAAATCAACATCCATTTATCTGTCTGTCTGTCTGTCTAGGAATCAATCAATCTCTCTCTCTCTCTATATATATACTTGTGTGTATATGTTTGTGTGTATTTGTCTAGGTATGCGTGTGCATACGTAACAAATAAAATTATCGCACCTCATTCCCGCGATATATGAAGAGCATGCAAAATAGACTCTTCACAATAAGCGCTATAAAATATAGACTTCAATATCCCTGAGGATATTTCACATGCACATCGAACATTTTAAAGCCTGGTCTTCCTCTTTATCATCCAACAATTAATAACATTCCACAAATTTCCGGTGAGACCTACTGACAAGCCTGCTAACACGGTGTTACCATATGTATACATATGCATCACATACAGACACACACTCACACACACGCACATTTATATACCCATTCACACACACACACACACACACACACACACACACACACACACACACATATGTATATAGTAAAGTTTCTTTGTTTATTATATAGGCAATAGGCAGAAGTGCTCATATAAAAGACCGGAGACGCAAATGTATAAAAAAATGTTAAGGAGAATTTCAGATAGGTTAACCAATTTAACTAAACTTCTATGAGACACGGCTGCTGTTACTCATTAACTGCCATCACGCTAACCTCTTTCTAGCGTTGCTCAAGAAGCCTATGCTCATCTCACAAATCCTTGTGTCCAAAACTTCTTGCTTGATAATTCTTTCCATGAGCATAATATTTATGTTACCATCGTCAAATTCTAACAATTTAAAGTTCTTGTAGATAAGAAGCTAGCGTTGTGGAAGATTGATATTTTGTGTTAGCAAAAGAGTTCAAATGAGACCTATATCGAAGTTTAAAGTCTACAGTGCTTCCTATATAAACTCTTACCCTGTGTGTAGCAGGGATTTCCATAGAACACCTATATGCTACGTTATTACGTAAACAGGATTCGGCTAATAGACACGACTCCTCAATTCGGCAATTACATGTCCCAACCCCCTCCTGCATCGGTATTAATTTTCCAATTACCCCCACCTGTTTGGGGTTGCCCTGGCGTGATGTTTACGTTGGAGATAGTGTCAATTTTGGAGTTATAGAATTCATTATAAAGATTTGTGTGGGTATATTTCTTAAGGCTGAGTTTAGATCTGTTGATGGAAGCTATGATCGAACCTAAATTTGGAGTAGTATAATACGACAATTTTACTGACAATTTATTAAAAATAGGATGATATTATGGTTTTTAGGAAAATTTTCCTTCAATATCTTAAAGCATAATTTGGGTAAAGATTTGACCAGAAGAGAGAAGGGCGGGGCGAACCATATAATTTCACGTTTCCTAGATTTTGAGTATTTGGTCTGATTAGATTGGTTGGGGATGTAGGGTTTATATTTACTTGAATTCCTAAATGCCATATTATTAATGCGGGCCTTATTCATATAGTGTTTTTTCATATGTTTAATTGGTTTCTCTAAACTGGGGTTCGTATTACTAGATTGTAAGGCAGTTCAAGATATTTGCAATTTTGGTCTTTAGAATTGCACCAAGGATGTAAAATATTTCTTTTTAAAACCACTTAACTTTAGGGCTTAGCTATAATAATACGGTGCGTGAGTGCTGATTATCTCCTCGCTCGCCGATCAGTTTCAGATTCCAATTGAGATAGCAGTTACAATACGATCGAGGCTTGATCTAGGATGATTAGAAAGAACGTTTAGGTACTGAAAGGTTTGGTTTGGTTTGGTCTGGTTTTCTATATGGATGGTGGAGATTAGTTTTATGATTAAGTGTGATGTCTAAAAAATTAGGTATCTTATGATTTATTTCAAATGCTATATTTAAATTATTATTTTTAAATAATTTTATTATATCTTTCTTAGTACGTTCAATCTCCGGATGGGATAAATTTTTAGTTATATGTATATACATGCACACACACGCGCACACACACACACACACACACACACACACACACACACACACACACACACACACACACACACACACACACACACACACACACACACACACACACATGTATATACACACATATATATATATATGACAGGTGTTGTAGACAACAAAGAGATGTATTAGTTTAACGCTCGAGAAGTGAAAAAGTCTTTAACGTTTCGAGTCTACGCTCTTCCACAGAAAGGAACATAGAAAGAAACAGGAAGAGAAATTAAAGAATGCGTAGTGGCTAGCGATCTATCATGGTGAATGAGAGCTAGGAAGAAGGGGATATAGTAAAGTAGTGGTGATCCCAAAATGAAGGTGCGCGTGCGTGTGTATAAGAGAGCAATATGTGCGTGTGGAAGAGGGCTGGTAACCTTGACGCGTGTGTGTGTGTATGTGTAGGTGTGGCGATATGGGGCTGAGAAGTAGTCAGTGCTAGTGCGTGTGTGATGGTGTGATGTGATGTGGTGTTGTGTGATATGGTTGTGTTGTGTGGTATGGTGGTGTTGGGATGTGGGGGAAGCAAGATTGAGGAAAGCAAGGGTGGGAGTGTGGGTTAGGCTGAGGGTGTGGGTAGAGGTGGGATATGTGGGAGTGAGTGTAATGGATGGGATGGCGGTGGGATGAAGATGGATAAAGAAGGTGGGGCTGGATTATGTAGGGGTGGGGTTAGACGGGGGAATTGGGAATAGGGGATGGAGAGCTTGGTGTGGTTAGGGTGGAAGGTGGAACAGCTGAGGTATGAGTGTGAGTCTGTGTGTTTGTAGTGGATTGAAGTGGTGAGAGTGGATAAATATATATATACACAAACACATATATTATGCATATATGTTATACAATATATATATATTTACATACGTATATGTGTGTGTGTCCGTGCGTGTGTGTGGTGTGTGAGTGTGTGTGTGTGTGGGGGGGTGGTGATTTTGAAGTGCATGAAAGTAAGCCATTTGTCATTATTTTTACATCAGAAATCCCTTTGTGATAATTTCTTGTGCATTTATTACCCCTGGAACTAAAATGATTACTTCAAATGAAACCCTAGTATTATTATCATTATTATTATTATTATTATTATTATTATTATTATTATTATTATTATTATTATTATCATCATCATCATCATCATCATCCTCATCATCATTATTATTATTATTATTATCAAAATAAAGGAAACATTATGAAT
>NC_068989.1:66523362-66525844 GCF_001194135.2 Octopus bimaculoides | reverse complement strand
ACCCTAGTATTATTATCATTATTATTATTATTATTATTATTATTATTATTATTATTATTATTATTATTATTATCATCATCATCATCATCATCATCCTCATCATCATTATTATTATTATTATTATCAAAATAAAGGAAACATTATGAATAATGGTGGAATGATAATTAAATACAAATCTCCACACTTACAATTTAATATTACATGAAAAGGAGAAAGAAATCAATTATGCAGATTTTTTTAAAGAAATCAGTACAAAAATGGAAAAAAGATTTCATTAAATTCCGATGTGGTGCCGTTTATAAACTATCCAAAAAGAAATCAAATTAGCACGTGGATTTCACATCAAAGAAGCTTCCACTTTCTCCCTAAGTATTTTACAGGTTACTCGACGAAGACTCTCAAAGGGATGGGTAAAATGGTTTAACGACGAAGCATGAACCAAATTACGTATACTAAGTTTTATCATATTTTCATTTGTACACAAAACCACGCACATACTAACCTATATACATACATACGTACATAGGCAGATAAACAGTTTGATAGATAGATAAATAGATACAGGGAGGGAGGGAGGGAGGGAGTTAAGGAGGGGGTAGAGAGATATATTAAATATTGTGTTTGATTTTATTTCAAGATATAATAAAAACAATTTTACATTAAACTGAAGGATTACTCCATACTTTTCGTAGAGTAAATATTTATTATTCTTTAACAAGAACAGTATTGACAGTGACTTCCATATTTCTGCCAGCTTAGTCTTCATGTATGTATGTATGCATGCATGTATGTATGTATGTATGTATGTATGTATGTATGTATGTATGTATGTATGTATGTATGTATGCATGTATATATGTATGTATGTATGTATGTATGTACGTATGTATGTATGTATATGTATGTGTATACATGCATACATGCCAGGAACGTGCCGATATTAATAACTCAGGGTAGGTAGTTGGTGACGTTTATATAGTGGATTTTCATCGATGAGTTCATGAACCTTGGTTCTTTTCCCTAAAACTATATATTTATATATATATTTAATACTGTGAAACTTAATTTAATTATAATTTTTAATAAATTGATTTTAATTGAGATTTTACCTGTAATTTTGGATTTTTATCCCTAATATTATTATATATATATATACACATACATATAGATAGATAGATAATTCACTGAATTGTTTATATTAAAATAACCAGTAACCTGACATAAATATAATTTTATCTCAAGTTTGTAGGAGTATAAAGAGACAAAGTATTCAATATATCTGCCTTCATTGTGCATCACAGCCTTCACACGCCGCCTGAAGGCGTCACAACTCTTTATGAGGAAGTACTCAGACATGATGTCCCACTCTTCCCTCAAGACTTGATCAAGACTTGGATGTGAAGTTCTGTTGGTAGGGACCTCCAATTTGTCCTATACGGCATAGTCCAGAGAGTTCAAGTCTAGGCTAGAAGAAAGCTAGAAATTGGCAGGCCAAAAGTCAGCGAAGTTGTCTTCACAGAATTTCTGCACTTTCTTCACCGTATGAGCTGGATCACCATATTCGGTCTACACATAATTACTGTTGGGGTAGTTAGTATAATGAAAAGCCTTATACCGCAAGACTTTATAATAAACGCTAGTCCCTACCTTTTCCACAGACTTGAAAAAAATGGAGAGGCATCTTTTTTTCCGTCAGACGCCACAATTCCGAGTATCATGACTTGAGCTGGGGGCTTCGTCCTAAAGACGCCCTTTACTTCAGACGGTTTAAAACAGCATCAACGGTAAAGATTTTTTCATCTGAAAAGTTTTTTACGGTTTGTCCATTGTGCTTCAGGTATCGTAACACTTTTTTGGCCCTTTCATGCCTTTTGGCTTTCATTGCATGAGTCCATAGGTGTCTCGGGGTCCTCGCGTATGACCCCAAATGTAAATCAGTGTGTACAGCATTTCTGATGGTCTTTGGATCAACTTTCAAGGATGTTGTTGGGTCTTTGGAAATTTTGGCTTTGAAATATTTAATAAATGCATTATCCCATTTTTTCCCTTTATGGCTCCACTTCCTTACTTTCCCATATCCAACATTCGGTTCTTAACGTTGTATGTAGACAGTGCTCACAGAGGCCTCGACAGTCTGAACAATACGTCCAATAGCAACCCAGGCACGAAGCAAATTAGCAATGCGTTGCCTCTTGGTTTCTTAAGTGGACATACTAGATAGTATGACTGGAACTTCTGCTTAAATTAACTCTATGTACATCCACCCTCAAATAAAAAAAATATTTTAGTATTTACGCTCAGGAATATATGATAAATTAGGCTTCCAAAATATTCCAAACTTTACTTTCCCACTCTGTATATGTATATGTATATGTGTATATCTATATCTATATCTATATCTTTTATCAACACACACACACACACACACACACACACATATATATATATATATATGTGTGTGTGTGTGTGTGTGTGTGTGAGT
>NC_068989.1:66521287-66523288 GCF_001194135.2 Octopus bimaculoides | reverse complement strand
TATATATATATATATATATATATATATATGTATGTATGTATATTATATACATATATATTTATTTATTTATATATGTATGTATGTGTGTCTGTATATGTATGTAAGCGTGCGTGCATGTGTGCGTATACGCATATGTGTATATATGTATGCTAATTTTAGTTGGCTTTTTTTTTGCAGGTGATGTGTAAATTGTACTACTTTGTTCATTACATGAGTTTGACCGTGCCTGTACTGCTTCTTACGGTAATTTCAGTGGAACGATACATAGCTGTACTGTATCCTTTGAAGGCCAAGCAGATGTTCACATTTAGACGGCTGAAGATCTTACAAGGATTTATCTGGTTATTCTTGATTATCTACAACTCTCCTCAACTTGTAGACTATGATACGTTTGTTATTGGCAACAACACTTATTGCTACATACGTTCTGATAGTATAAATACCAATGCGTATGTCCTAGCTAACCTTGTCATTTGGTACACTATTCCATTATCAGTGCTTACATTCATGTACGTCAAAATTGCAGCTGTGCTTTGGCAAAGCAGTAGTTCTAAAAACTTTGTTTTGAATACTAGTTCTCAGACTTACAGAAAATGTGTTAGCGGAAAAAGTGTTTCTTCAAACCAAAAAGAGAATCAAAACTATTATTCTCATTCCTGCAGAGAAATGAACGACAGAAAGTATGAAGATCAAAATAAAGAATTTGTGTGTTCTGGTTATAAAGATATTTCTCTGGATAGAGATAAATGCAAAGTAACTTTATCAAACAGAGAACCCTATATAGAAAGTGAATGCATGTCGGAATGCGAAGGTGAAACTGATTGTGGGAGTAACACAGAGATTTACTCAATAGACAGTCTAAATAGCGCTGGTTCATCGATGAAAGGACACTCAAGTAACAGAAATAGCCTTCAAAGAGTAACTCTTGTTAAAGAAACTTTAAGGCACAACAATATTTCAAGTCAGATATGCCCTGAACAGCATCATCAAAAAAATTATCCACGAGTTACTACACAGAAAGCGATCCAAGCCCGAAGAAAAGTCATTATTCTTCTTGTAATGATAATTGGTTCATTCGCTGTATTAGCTCTTCCTTACCATATCAGATCTTGTTTATACATGTGGGCAGACACGCGATCTCTTGGAAGTTTATTTTCTCCAATATGTTATTTACTTTATTATGCAAACAGCGGTTTAAATCCTCTCCTCTATGCGCTGGTCTCTGATAATTTCAGAAAGAGTTTTAAAGACACTTTTATTTGTCGTAGTAATCGTCGTAGAAAAAAATAATCTGAAAACGTACATATAATGTTGTCATCGTCGTTGGTTTTGTTGTTTCGTTCTCGATTAACTTTTATTGACCCGACTTATGATCAGATACTTTTCATTGATAAAAATGGCTGGAATACATTTGTGAGCAGCAATATGTCACTGAATTTGTCTCCTGTTCTCATTAAATTATTAAACGTGTACCTCTACAGATACTTTGAAATATAGAAAAAAAAAATTGATCGTGTATCCCATCCATAAGAAGAAATAATCCTTCTTATTCTACCAACAACCAGCCTGTTGCTCTTTTATATCCAGCATTTCTCAAGTATTGAAAGTGATTCCAAAAGATTACTCAATACACCATTTTGAACTTTTCCCTGGATTCTGAAATGATAGAAACAAATGGAAAATTATTGTTAAACATCTACACATCAGTAATAAAGTTTGTGAAATTTACAATTGTGTTTGGCTAAGTGATCACTGATTACGGTCGAATATCTTCAGGCACTAAATGTTTACCTTAAAAATTTGTATTCAGGCTTTTTTACCAGAACAAACGTTTACAGTGTATACTTTGATATGACTTTTTTAACTGATATTCCTTTGGCTTAAATCTGCTTTTCCCATGAAGTTTTATCTATCTATCTATCTATCTATCTATCTATCTATCTATCTATCTATCTATCTATCTATCTATCTATCTATCTATATGTATATATATATATATAT
>NC_068989.1:66518479-66521062 GCF_001194135.2 Octopus bimaculoides | reverse complement strand
ATATATATATATATATATATATATATATATATATATATATATACACATATACATATACATATACATACACATCATACACACATATTTTCTTCTTTTCATGGATATTTTGTTTTCATATGTGTTAAAGTTAGTATTTAAAATAATTCATTGTAACAAAACTGTGCATACTATACTAACTCAACCAACGCTTGTTTATGGAGTCACCAGTCATATCCTCTCAACTCAGATGTATAGAATTTGATTATCGCATTGATTCCTTTCTTTACTGTAGTTATCTTGCTGCGGAAATCACTAAATAAAATACACCCCTAGGCTATATATACAGTAGCTTGATCATTTTCCACGAATGTAGATATTCAAAACTTTATTTAATATTCATTTCACTAATTAGTTTCTTAAAGCAAATTCTAAAAGCAACAAACACCTCCAATAACCTTTCGTGGAAACTGCAAGCATTTCACCAAAACCAAATATAGAATATTAAAAAAAAAACTGGATTTCCTCTTAAAGAAACCTCAAATATTATGGGCAGGATGATCTTGTGACCCATCATAAAACTCAGTGTTGACATCTGACCTTCTACTCACATCTGTGTCGCTGCATTCTCCGTAGAAAAATATATGCGGTTGAAGTTATATTGTAATAAAGTTCCTTGAGAAGAAAACTTACAATGTCTCACATTTTAATTAAAACTGCCGATCAACCATTATGTGATACATTGTCAAAATCTCTATCGTGTCTGCTATAGTAATCAATGTTCATTATAAAGTTTTTAAAGGTCACACAATCTAATAAAATCTCCTCTCAGTCTCTTTCTGTCTCAGTCCCTTTCGTTGGTATCAAAATTATCTCTGCTTGAAGCCACATCCCAAAAGAATCCGATTTCTTAAGAAGAAACCCTAGAATGCTACACATCACACAAGCCATCGTATAACAACCTCTCAAGGCCTCTTTTCTTTCTACCGAAGTAATCTCTATCTTTTATAAAATTAACTTTAAACAACGTCTAACTGTGAGTGAAGTATATACGTGTCCTCATCTGTATCAGACTATGTTTACACCCCAAATGCTTACATTTACCTCTGCGTTTAGTATTTAATACGTGTTGACTGATAATAACATTTTGGCCAGTCTATCCATATAAGGAAAGCAGCCCTCTATAAATACATTTTCGTTAGTATATGCACTCAAAGCCAGTACAACACCATGTATTTAATGTATAAACGCGTCGCAATATTTTCTATTACACAAATCCTGTAGCCTCCAAAAGAGCTATGAGGACCAACACGTTTTTAGTGCTCGTTCCCATAGCTCTTTATAAAGGCATAAGCGCGGGTTATATGGTCCTCATACCCTAGCAGTTCTGCCTAAATGATCGATTAAATAAGTACGACGCTTTAAAAATAAGCACTGCGTTTGATTTATTCAACTGAAACCCTTCAAGGCAGTGCTCCGATATAGCAGCACGCAGTCAAATGACTGAAACAAGTAAAACAAAAAATGAATATATATATATATATATATATATATATATGTATGTATGTACGTATGCATGTATATAAATGTGTGTGTATATATATACATACTTGCATACATACATACATATATACATACATACATACACACAGACACACACACACACACATGTATGTATATGTGTATATATGTATATATATATATATATATATATATATATATATATTCTCTCTGTTTATTTCTGTGTTCCATTCTGTTGAAGAGCATAGGCTCGAAACGTAAAAGACTTTCTCACTTCCCGAACGTTGAACTAATACATTTGTTAGTTGTTTACAAACCCATCTTCGTCTTTTGTTTTGCTTGTTTTTTTTTGTAAATTCCAACTATATATATATATATATATATATATATATATACAAAATTAAGGATAAAATCACTTTAATGATTTTTATCAAGTGGCTAACGTGTAACAAAACCATACAAGTAACAATTTATACTAATATATAATTACATAATATAATTGTATTAAAGGAGCGGATAAACTCCACCAAAACGCTAGAAATAGACGCCAAATGGCTCTAAAAACCATATCTACACTCCGTTAGTACAGGTTGTAAGCAGATAGATGAATAAGATTTTTAAAAAATGGTTAATTGTAGATCGATTTCTGCAATGGGGTTGTAAAACTCCTTTCTGTCAACAGTGCAATATGCCATAGTATGTAAATGCAAATATTTATACATACCCAATCGAACAACATATATCTGCACGATTATAAATGTACATCTACATTTACGATCATAATAATATCGCAGCAAATGCAATTTGATGAGGAGCAAAAATATATATTTATAGAAAATTAAGGATAATTAAAGATAAATTAAGTCTTACACTGGCGGTGTTTGCTACTCTAGTAAGCATGCATCACACATATATTAAACTTGCAGCCGAAGATGAGCGAGAGCGAGTATCGAATAATCGCTGTCAAGGAACTCAGATTAGAAAATGTAAGCGCTCTGTTTCTGCCATTAAAGGTATGTATGTATGTGTATATATATGTGTGTGTGTGTGTGTGTGTGTGTGTGTGTGTGTGTGTGTGTTTGTGTG
>NC_068989.1:66512842-66513275 GCF_001194135.2 Octopus bimaculoides | reverse complement strand
TATATATATATAATATATACATACATACATAATTACATACATACATACATACATACATACATACATACAATAATCAAAACCAGAAAAGAGAAAGCTAATTCAAAAACTACAGATCGTGTCCCTCATTGGAACCGCAAAAATGTGTAAAACTTACCAGACGTTTATCAATTAAATATGTATGAACATGTCTAGATATGCAACTATATGCATGAAAATACATACATAAAACAAAACATAGAAATCTTCACATATACATACATACTTACATACATACATACAGATTTACGAACAAAAATACCATGTTATTGATGTTGAAATTCAAATGAAAGAGCCTTAGATCCTGATTCGAAACACCGGCTCTTTCTCTATTGGCAAGAAAGTTTGAAATAAAACTAAACAATGATATATATGTATGTATGTATGTATATATATA
>NC_068989.1:66509490-66512247 GCF_001194135.2 Octopus bimaculoides | reverse complement strand
TATATATATATATATGTGCGGTGAAAAGTTTTGGAGAGATCGTATCTCCTTGCTTCACTCCCTTCTCGACCGGCACGCGTACGGGTAATGACAGCAGAGCTATGTCGGTGGTGCATCCGGAATTTACTTCCCTTGGCAGTTGCACATATTTCGCCTCGACTCCTTGCCTCTACAGTGAGTTCAGCACTGCGTTGGTTTCGACGATCTCGAAAGCCTTCTCATATTCTACAAACGCAACGCAAAGAGGCAGGTTGTACTCATTCGCTCGCTCAAGTAGTTGTGTTAGAGTAAATATATGGTCCATTGTGCTGTAGTTCTTCCGGAAGCCGGCTTGCTCTTTCGGTTGTTTTTCGTCGAGATGACGTGACAACCTATTCAGAATTATCTTTGTGAACAGCTTGTACACGTGAGACAGCAGACATATGGGTCGGTAGTTCTTTAGATATTTTCTATCACCCTTCTTATATAGCAGGATAGTATTTGACTCTTTCTACTGCGAGGGAGTTCTTCCCTCGTCAAGGTAGTGCGTGAATTGCTCAGCGAGGATTTTCCAGTGTTGCTCTCTGCCTGACTTTAACACCTCCGATGTTATACCGTCTTTCCCTGGTGCCTTTCCGTTTTTCATCAAGCCGATGGCTCTTTCGACCTCACTGACAAGGATAGGTGGCACTTTTTCTTCCCGCTGGAGTGGTGGTAACGGCTGGACATTTCTGGTAGACTTAAAGAGCTTGGTGTAGAAGTCTTCGCAAACTTTTTCCATCTCGCTCTTATCGTCAACCGGTAATCCATCCGTATTCTTCAGGGCCGTCATCTCCGATTTATATAGTGCCATGTCCCTTTTCACCGCATGTCTTGAGCAGATCATCATACTGGCAAGGCGGTATCAACATCAATGGCGAGCTACTTACCCACCTCTGTTTCCTGATGACATCGTAATCATCGCTGAAACCACGGATCAGCTTCAGACCATGCTGACGGAGCTCGACATCAAAAGCTCTGCAGTAGGTCTCAAGATGAAGCGCATGAAAACGAAGTTCATGCGGACCGACAACGTATCAACAGGTTGAATGGTGGTCGGCAGTGATGAAATAGAGAAAGTAAAGGAATATGTCTAACTAGGACATGAAGTGAACATGTGCCGAGACATCGAAAAGGAGATCTCGCGGAGAATAAGGGCCGGATGGAAGGCGTTTAATGGCATAAAGGATGTGCTCAAGGGAAGGTTGGACAGGACCACCTCATAAATAGCACAGTTCTACCTGTAATGTCATATGGTAGTGAAACATGGGCTACAACAAAGAGAGAAGAGCAATGATTGGTACCGGCTCAAAGAGCCATGCAGAGGTCAATGTTTGGAATCTCGTTGAGAGAGAACATCGGTAGCGAGGTCATCAGACAGAAGTCCGGCGTGAGGAATGTCATCGTAGAATACACAGGCAGCAAGTTTAGATGGGCTGGACACGTCGCCCGGCTGACGGATAATCAGTGGACCTGTGCAGTTGTCGAGTGGTACCCGCGTGAGCGGAAATGACCACTCGGAAGGCCTCCACGACGGTGGAGTTACGATTTTAGGAGGGCGATTGGGACCACATGGATGAGGAAGGCGTGATCCAGAGAGGAGTGGACAGCGTGCTGTGACCAGCGGTGTCAAATGGACGCCCGACGGACTGGTCGGTCAAGGTGATATATATATATATATCTATATATGTATGTATGTATGTATATATATATATATATATATATATATGTATGTATGTATGTATATATATAAATGTGTATATATGACGTCAGAAGAGTCTAAGACAAAGACACAAGTAGTTTGGCATGTTTATGTCCTCTCAGTGAGAGTTGTCACCGGGAATATTGAAGCTGGACAAAAACAATTCTTATCTACTAAATTCAGAAAACAATAATATCCTGTGGTGCCTTATAAAGTCTGCAAATCTGCTATTACATTATTGAGGACATGGAAAACAGTGAGAATTAAAACAACGAGATATGTATCAACTCTTAACGTGTACTACTAAATTTAGACGTGACTTTAGCTTTTCGTAGTTGGATCCAATATGATGTATATTGTAGCACCTCAGTGAAACACAATACTCGGAGACTCTGAAGCTAGTAAGTAGCGATTGTCCATATGTACACACACAAGCACACACAAGCATACACAACATACGCACACACACAGGCACACATATAGACTCATGTATATATATATATATATATATACATGTGTGTGTGTGTGTGTGTGTGTGTAAATATATATATAGGGAGAGAGAGAGAGAGAGAGAGAGAAGGGGGGGAGGGAAAAAAGAAAAAGAGAAAACAGTTATTGGGTAACAATCCGGGGGAGTACTCAATACAAACACACACTGAAGTAATTTATTTAAATCTGTCCAGAGTAACAGGCACTCTGGACCGTCTCAAACAAACAGTATATATATATGCGCGTGTTTCTGTTTGTGTGCATGTATATATCTATGATTATATATATATATTTACATATATAATATATACATACATACATACATACATACATACATACATACGCCGGTGTTAAAACGGGGGTAGCTGATGAAGTAGAATGTTCTCTATGTGGCTTGTGTGTTTTCTCGTCTACATTTTGTTTGCAATGTCCTGTACTCAGATATGCACCTATACATACAGGTGGATGTCGGTACGCACATACCTGTACGTATATATGCATATACTCCTTTACTATTTGTTTATATATATATATATATATATATATAT
>NC_068989.1:66502948-66509294 GCF_001194135.2 Octopus bimaculoides | reverse complement strand
TATATATATACAGAAAAAATCTGAAAATGCAGGGTTCTTTTAAAAGTATTAATTAACTTAACCAGTTTCACTTATTTAAAAAGATCTTCAAAAGTAAAGTTTGAGGTTTTCTGTATCCTCTGTGATATCAAAATTGAGTTTACATAAATGTATACAAATCAAGTGATAGAGTCTTTGACAATGATAAGAAGAAGCTTAAGGATTTGTGTATTCTCTGTGATGAGTCAAAAATAGTTTACATAAAAACATTAAGACCAGACAATAAAATTTCTTTACAATGATAAGATAAAAATTAGCTTACATAAATATATCAAAATCACGTAATAGTCTTTGACAAGAAGATAAAACGTGTCTGGTTTGTCAATCAGTGGTTACTAAAGTTTTAGTCTCACTGTAATCAGAAACTATAATTGTTTGCAGCATCTTAGATCGAAAAAAGAGGTGAGTAGA
The DNA here is from genome assembly GCF_001194135.2 of Octopus bimaculoides. Lineage (NCBI taxonomy): Eukaryota > Metazoa > Mollusca > Cephalopoda > Octopoda > Octopodidae > Octopus > Octopus bimaculoides. The sequence goes on along the minus strand of NC_068989.1, from coordinate 66,508,844 downwards.
GAAATAACAGACCATTTATAGTTCTCGGATATGGCTGTAGAGTCACGCATCTGGATGGAATTTGACAGTTACTATTATTTTATACAGACGTGGTGGCTCAAAATTGCCTTCTTTTTGAAAAATCAATGTGGTTGGTTGGTTGGTTGATGGCAGTCACGTGATCAAGAGACTGTTCTGTTTTTTTTTAAATGTGTCTTAGTATGGGTGGTTGATGGCAGTAACATGATCAATAGATTTTGTGGAGCTCAGAAAGACTTCTTTGGTGAACTAGTTCTGTTATGATTCATTAGTTTTGGCTGGTGTTTTGGGGGTTTATATGTATGACTCATAAGTAAAAATAGTGTGTATTTGTGTGTAAGTGTATGTGTGTATGTATGTGTGTGCGTACATGTGTGCGCTTATGTGGGTGTTCTCTTTGTGTGTGTGTGTGTACGTGTGTGTATCTACATATGTGTGCGTTTGTGTGTACGTCTGTGTGTGTGTGCCTCTGTATGTGTGTGTTGCGGTTGTCAGGGTGGTGTATGTGTGTGTTGCGGTTGTCAGAGTGGTGTGTGTGTACGTGTGTATGTGTTTGTGTCTATACCTCCGCATGAGTGGACACACACGGACACACACAGAGCACTCTAACAAATATAACACGCATACACAGGCATACACACGCACATACACACGTACACACACACCGCACTGACAACCGCAACATGCACACACACACATGCGTGCACACGTACGTAGACACACAGGCACACACACACAAATAGAATATCCACATACACGTACACATGTACATACATGCTCGCATATACACAAGCGCACTCACGCACACACACACACGTAAACAAGCTATTCGCATTTCTCAGAAAAAACACACACATACATATACACATGCACTTACATACAAATACATGTCATTCTTTACTCAAGGTTCATACGTATAAACCCCAAAACACCGACCAAAACTACTGAACCACAACAGAACTAGTTCAGCAAACAAGCCTATCTTAGCTCCACAACAACTATTTGAAATCAGAACAATCGTGAACTATCTTCTGATCATGTGATTGCTATCAACCACCTATACTGTTCTTAAAGGGAAGCAATTCTAAACCACCTTAAAAAAAAAAGAAAAAGAAAAAAGAACCATCTCTTGATCGCGTGACTGCTATCAACCAGCCACATTGTTTTACGAAAAGAAGGCAATTTTGAGCCACCACTTCTGTGTAAAATAGTAATAACCATCAAATTCCATCCAGAGATGAAACCCTATAGCCATATCCGAGAACTATAAATGATCTGTTATTTCTCTACTCAGCTTTTGTTTTTTTTGCAATTTAAGATGGTGTAAACGATTATGGTTTCTGATCACAGTGATAAATATAACACACACACACACACACACACACACACACACACACACACACACACACACACACACACACACACACACACACACATACACACACATACACACACATACACACACGCGTACACACGTACACACCACTCTGACAACCGCAACACACACATACACATGCAAACATACAGGCGTGCACACATACGGAGACATGCTTGTCAAAAACTCTTACTTGATTCGAATATATTTATGTAACTAGTAGAAAGATAAATTTTATTCAGCGCATAGATACTGAACAGTATAGATATAAAGGATAAAATCTTTTTCTCTTTTTAAAAGCAGAAAAATTTGTCGACTGCCAGTCAATTTTTATCTTCTTACCATTGTAAAAAAAAAATATTACCTGATCTGAATGTTTTTACGTAACTTATTGTTTGACTCATCACAAACGATACACGAAGTCTCATAATTTACTTTAACATTTTTTTTTAAATAAGTGAAACTGGTTAAGTTAATAAATAATTTTAAAAGAATCCTGCATTTTCATATTCTTTTCCTTATATTGTTACTCGTGCGATTACCCCCAAATTTACTTTGTTACCCAACTTCGTCTTTTGTTTCTTGTAAATTCTCACTATATATATATATATACACACACACACACACACACTCGCACGCACGCACACACACACACACACACACACACACACACACACACACACATATATATATATATATATAATAAAGAGAAAATGGAGAGGTAATTAATAAAATTATTTATTAATTATAACATATGACAACATCTCTGTCAGCTGTTTCGATTCAGAAAATCTTTAGATAATTTATAATAAATTTATATATATATATATATGTGTGTGTGTGTGTGTGTGTCTGTCTGCGCGCGTGTCTGTATGTGTGTGTGTTCAAAGAAAGAGGGAGAGAGAGAGGGAGAGGGAGAGAGAGAGGAAAGAAAAGAGAAAGAAAGTGTCTTATCTGTATACAAACGTTTTCATGAATATCTTCATAGTTGTTGTATTTTTTTACCTTCCTGTATAACATTATAACATTGTATGTTAAAACTTCATTGTAACACTTGTTTCAATATATAATTTCTTCATTGACATTGTAAAACTCATGTGATTTTATAGTAATAAAGTTTCTATTGAAAATTGTTCAATATCTTTAAGAATCTTCCATTTATCGCGTTTGTCCATCATTTTTTTCCTATTTCTCTATATGAATTGGAATTTTCCACCAGGTCTTGTTTTTTAATAGTTATCAACTGATTTTCATTTCTGTTACGAAAATAACTCCATCGTATCTACTCATTCTCTCTCTGTTACTCCTTCCTACTCCCTTTCCTTTCTTCTTCTCTTAGCCTTGCTTTCTGCCATTCAATTCATAAATGTAATCATCCCACTTAAATTGATTTTCTCTCTTATACTTTGATAAATTCACGTAATTCTTTTATTGTTTTTTCTTTCTTTCTAAGTTGTAATAAACTGCTTTGACAAACATTCAACTACTGCATGACATTTTGAAATTGAATGTTTGTTATTTGCTTATCACAGTATAACATCTTAAAATTTTGGTTAGTCAATCAGTTGTCTGTTTCTCGGCAATGTTTTTACTAACCATTAACATCGATAGACTAGCGTTCTATCATAATATAAATTCGTACTCCTCGATAGAGCCTTGTTTCATGTATACACACATAATAAATGCATGCATGCATACGTACAAACATAATACAAACATACATACATGCAAGCATGCATTTTTCATATAAGCATGCACGCATCCTTTCATACATACATACATACATACATACATACATACATGCATGCATAAATAGATAAATAGATAGATAGATAGATACATACATACATACATACATACATACATACATGCATGCATACATACACACTGGTGAAGCATTCTCATGAAAACTTCTTCCATGTAACAGCATAACAGACTTGATATAGTTATTGGGGACAACAAAGAAGTCGTTATATTGGACAGAAAGGAAGTCACATATACAATGTGAACATTTCTTTAAAAATTAGTGAAGAGAATATCTGATGACAACTGCTTCGAAATCTATATCTCCTCTAGTCATATACTTACTTCTATTAGTGACAATCTGGAAAACTAGAATTTTCATGCAAAGAAAGAGACTGGTCAACATAAACTTTACAGATATAGCCTGTGAGTGGAACAGTAAAATTATGCAAGACTTTCTTAATGGCTGATATATTACAATTACTGTTGTTGTTATCCAAATTGTCATCTCAGTGATGGAGATTTTGCAAGAAACAAACTCTCTTCTTTTGGCAATAATACTAATAAATAAAGAAGACCAACGGTACACACATACACACTTATATGCATAGATCAGACACGCGTTCAGACCAGTCAAATATTTGTCGTAGGAGAGCATTCATTGAATAAACGATATGTATTCTGGTAATATTCACTGGAGAAATTATTTATCCAAAATTGTAATGATATTCGTTTCAGACGAATTTACTATGCAGGGATCCATCACAAGCAACATAACTAGGAATTACAAGATCAACACCGTCACAGAAGAACCGGATTAATACACCGAGAAATGTAAATAATTTCTTTTTAGGAATCGTAACTGTAAAATGTTATATCTCTTTTTTTGGGGGAGTTATGAACTCTATAATGATCTCATTTATAGCTATAAAAAATGAAACGCAAAAAGTGAGCCTTCTTAGTAATATGAATTAGCTTACTGCAAAATAATTAACTCAGTATGTAATATTTAATGAATACAAAAGAGGAGACGACAATGGTGTTTTTTCCCGAAAAATTGATAGGACTCTGTTCTTGAATATTTAAGTGGACATTTTCCTAGATTAGATACACCTTCGAAAACAAACCAGGATAACTGTTACAAGAAAGTCTTGTGTAATTTTACAGTCCATCCGACAGATTGTTTCAGTAAATTCGTGTCGGACAGGTTCATTCTTTGTTTGAAAATCCTTGCTCTTCCAGAATGTCACTTTGACATTTATAAACATAACCAAGTGCACCGATGGTTATTGGTATAAATGTAAGTGTATAATCAGCTTTTATGCTGCCTAAGAATCAAAGCTGACCGTTCTACTGCTATTATGGCATCTTGTACCCATTCTGGCTAGTCGTAACATGCTGTCAGTAAAGTTGAGAACATCAGTGAAAATACAACATATATTACATGCTAGAAGAGTAAGGAATATAAGCGATTGAAGTGCATTCTCAGTGAAATATCCCAAGAGATGATTATTTTAATTTTAAAACACATCCTTCAGAAAAAACCTTGTCTAATACAAATACAAAAATTAAAAAAAGAGTTGCTTAGAAATATGGTAAATTATTTTTTTATATGCCCTCTCTTAAGAACTGCAAATCAGAACGTTGGAGATACTGCAGATTGCAGAAAGGCAAAACGATGAAAACATTGCCATCGTAGATTTGAAAGATGGTAAATAGGATCGTTGATCAAAGGAGATCTATCAATTATTTGTCATTGCTTATCATACGCCAATACATGCAATCCACACCAACATAAAACATACACACACACATATATTCATGCATATACATAATATATATATGCATAAATAAGCATATATGTACATATATACATTTACATACATATATATATATATATACACAAATGTATATATATATGTATCTATGTGCGTGTGTGTGCGTGCGTGCGTGTGTAAGTGAGTGTCGCGTTAAATCTACTTCAAGAGGTAAAATGTATATCTATATTTAACACTAATTACAACGCTCCATATAAGGAAGTTAAGCTTTCGGGCGGTTGCGTTTTTCATGAAAACAATTCCGATTTTTATACACTTGCCTCAGATTGTCAGACACATACAATTAGCTGTCTTGTACTAGCTAATGATAGTCACTTGAGATGCTAGAAATAGCAGCAGAAACTCTAAGATGTCACACATTACTATCCTAGTAAAGGGCCCAATAGACCTTGTGGTCCTGAGGTTTCTCTAGACAGTATGGGCACGAATCAAATGCGTTTGATCATTTTGGTCTGTTCTAGGGTTAAATAACAATAGGGATGTACGTAACCTGTATGGCAATGCTTATGGCAGTCAAAGTGCCTTCTCCTGTAAACCCGAGTGAAACCAATGCTCTCTGAGGAAATTTGGGAAAGGAACTGTATAAGCCCGTCGTATATATATATTGTTGTTGGCATTCTGTCGCTTACGACGTCGAGGGTTCCAGTTGATCCAACCAATGGAACAGCCTGCTCGTGAAATTAACGTGCAAGTGGCTGAGCATTCCACAGAGCATTCCACAGACACGTGTACCCTTAACGTAATTCTCGGGGATATTCAGCGTGATACAGTGTGACAAGGCTGACCCTTTGAATTACAGGCACAACAGAAACAGGAAGTAAGAGTGAGAGAAAGTTGTGGTGAAAGAGTACAGCAGGGTTGGCCACCATCCCCTGCCGGAGCCCCGTGGAACTTTAGGTGTTTTCGCTCAATAAACACTCAC
>NC_068989.1:66500010-66502550 GCF_001194135.2 Octopus bimaculoides | reverse complement strand
CTCCTTGTCTCCGTATTCTTTCTGTTGAAGAGCGTAGCTCGAAACGTCAAAGACTTTCCGTATTCCCGAGCGTCATACTAATATATACTTTTGTTATTTACACCACCTGTCCTCGTCTGTTGTTATTTTTTGTATATTCTCCCATATATATATATATATATATATATATACAGGGGAAGAATTCACAAAAAATTAAAAGACGAAGACAGGTGGTGTAGACAACAAACGATGTATTAGTTTAACGCTCAGGAAGTGAAAAAGTCTTTAACGTTTCGAGCCTACGCTCTTCCACAGAAAGGAACACAGAAAGAAACAAGGAGAAAAAATAAAGAATGTGTAGTGGCTAGCGATCTATCATGGCGAAGCTTCAGCTTATCAAAATTGTCAGAGAAACGATACGATGAAATCCTTGTCGTTCCGTCAGAAAACTGGCTTCCACAGCAAAAATAAGCCAAGCATCGACGTATCGAATGCTGAAGGAGAATCTCGGGACCCACCCCTACAAGATAATTCGCTGTCATGAGCTCACAAAAGTTTATAAGGCATGACACTGGAAAAAAAGCAGTCTTGTTTTGTGTGAGGCTGCTGAAGGCAAGCTGCCCAACCTGGTGTTCACTGATGAAGAGAAATTTGACATCGAAAAGAAAGAAGAGAAATTTAACAGTAAACCACGAGAATGACCGACTTTGGAGTGTATTTGGCTCCGTTGAATGTAGACTCCTAAATCGACGTCAAAATATACAGACAGTTATGGTTTGGGCGGCTGTGACAGCTACTGGAAGGTTTCCCCTCGTTTTTTGTGCTCTCGATTGTTAAAATTTATACTCAGCGGTATATCAGGGACATTCTGGAATGTCTTCTATGAGCAAATGAGCACTTTCAAGACGCACCTTGGAGCCTCCAACAAGACTCGGCAACATTCCACTTCTCCAAACAGACATAACACGATTCAGAAAAGCATTCCATCGTTCATAGGCAAGGATGTATGGCCCTCAAGAAGTCCCGATCTCAACCTGCGGTATTTTTATGTTCGGTCCATTTTGAAAACGAGGGGATCGAGCACTCCTCATTCTTAAGGCAAAGCTGCATCAGGAAAGTGCTTCAATTCTGCAAGAACAGCTGCATGCTGCGTGTGAAGCACTCGCACCTAGACTTAAGGCTGTGAATCAAAACAGTGGTGATCATATCCAATAAATGTGTTAGTACCATGATTGTATTTCCTTTACCATTGCATTGCAATGCTCAGACCCAAGATATAACAATATTTTGCTTTGGCAAAATAGAAAAAAGTTGGTTACCTTAATTTACCGTCGGTTCGATTTCCACACATTTACTTATTTTTCCTAAAATTTTCGCAACCTCTTCAATAGTCGTTGACTCTGCGTTCATTCTGTTTGTTTGTTTGTGCACCTGTGTGTGCGTCAGTGTGTATGTGTATACACATATGCATGCATGTATATATGTATGCATGTATATATGTATGTGTATGCATATATATATTTATGCGTGTGTATACGTTTTTATGTATTTATTCTGCATATTCATGTATTTGTGTGTTTATATTCGTATGGTTGCATGTATGTGTGTGTGTATTTTTGTGTATCTGTGTGTGTCTATGTGTATGGGTTTGTGTGACTATGTACATGCATCTGTTATGCATGAATGTGTGTCTCTATGTGTCCTTGTGTGTGTGTGTGTGTGTGTGTGTGTGTGTGTGTGAAGTGTGCGTGTGTGTATATCGTCATGTGCTTCAGTTTTAGTTTATGTATGTGTGTATGTGTGGGTTTGCTTGTCTGTCCGTATTACCTATGTACCTATCTATCTATTTATCTATCTGTTTACTTGCATATTTATTTACCCATACACCCCCCTACACACACACATATATACGTCTACATAACAGACTACTAACAACTCTACCTGTGTACATATAAATTATGGGTATTGGGGTATGACTATCTTCTACGTATATTTCCTATTTGGAACTGTATTTGTCTGAGTTTTGGGTCCTTCGGGTGCTTAGATAAAATGCAGATGTCAAGTTGCCCTAGTGTGCCTCTATGTTGGTCTTTGGCATGTTAGTAGAGTATGGAGGACTGTTCTTTTGTCATCATATTGTCTCAAATGTGCATTTAGTCACTCCGCAATGATTCTAGATGTCTCACCTGTGTATATCATGTTCTTGTCTTTACAAGCACATACTATTCACCTTATGCTCTAGACTAGTTCTACAGTTAATGTAGAAAAAAAAAATAAATGAGTGGAAATCGAACCGGTGAGTGTGTTAAGTAATAAAGCACTACAAATGACTTCCCCCCCACACACACAATGAAATTTGCTTCGCACGAATTCACATAAAAAAATCGGATATGTCTATTTTTCAGCCCTTAGCTTGATGAGCAATGCGAAACCGGTTCTTTCTTTCATTATGCTGACAAAAATAAGATCTTATTTTGTACAAAATTGTATAATATCTTTATTATTAATCCTATAAAACAAATCTTCTGTGTTTTTTCATCTTTTCTCTTCATATATATATA
>NC_068989.1:66492498-66499241 GCF_001194135.2 Octopus bimaculoides | reverse complement strand
ATATTCGGTCATCCCATAAATAATGCGGTTTTTTTAATTGCATGAACTAAAAGTCAGAGTGGGGGCGAGATAAAATCCCTGCATCAACAACAGGAAGTAATTTTAAGTTGCACTTATTCTTAGTGCAAGTTTTGAAGAGTGCAGTTCGATTATAACGGTTATTTTTTCAAAACTGTATTGGAAGTGACAATGGAGCATATTCAGCATATTTTGATTTATGAGATCAATAAAGGCAACAACGCAACGGTAAGTGTAAGGAATATTAATGCAGTATATGGGGATAGGACAATAAGCGTAAGCCAGTGTCAACTGTCGTTCCAGAAATTCCGAGTCTAGAAGACGAGCCACGTCCTGGAAGATCTCTAGAGCTCCACGAGGACGTCTTGCAAACCACGGTGGAGCAAGATTCCATCGTAACTGTTGAGGAACTAGCAGATAGCTAGGATTTGGTCATTCAACTAGTCATTCAAGTCAGCGTTAGAAGTAAAACGACAATCTTTGGTTTCAAGACGAAAGATGTTCTTCCATCAGGATAATGCTCGGTAGCATACAGCGAGGATGACATTCCAAAGGCTGGAGCAGTTGGAATGGGAAACGATGCCCCAGTCACCATATTCGCCGGACATTACTCCATCTGATTATCATTTATTCTGCAGTCTTCAAAATCCTTTGGACAGAAAAATATCTGAATTCTGTAGACGAGGCCAGAACACTTGTGGAGGAGTATTTTTCGTCACAAACAAGTGATTTTGGAAGAGGGGCCTTGAAAATCTACCAGACAGATGGAAGAGCATTGTAGAAAATGAAGTAAAGTATATTTTAAATTTAAAAAAAAAGCTTTATTTTAATTTTGAAACATAAAAGAAATATAAAAAAACACATTATTTAAGGGATGACCGAATATATAACATTGATTGATGTCACATACTTAATGTATGCATATTGTTTAAGCGCTTTCAGGTTGCAGTATTTTGTCCAGGGAAAGTCCTTTTAAGACATAACGAATCAAGCAAAAATAAGTGCCAGTATAAATTTATTTCATTAAAGCCCTTCGAGGCGGTACCCCAATATGGCAAGGTCACAGTTCACTGACTGAAAGAAGCGGGCATGTTACAGGAATAATCGATAAGAAAACAGGCCCAGGTGTGGTTGTGTGGTAAGAAGCTGGCTTCCCAACCATTTGGTTCTGGGCTCAATCCCTGCGCCTTGGGCAAGTGTACTCTACTGTAGCATTTGGCCGACCAGAGTCTTGTGAGTGGATTTGGTGGACGGAAACTGATAGAAGCTGATATGTATATATATATGTGTGTGTGTGTGTATGTGTGTATGTGTGTGTGTGTGTATGCGTGTTTTGTGCGTACGTGAGTGTATGTGTGTGTTTGTCCCCCACCACCGCTTGACAATCAATTGGTGTGTTGGGCAAAAGAGACCGATAAAATACATACTAGGTTTTACAACATAAAATAATATTGAAGTCAATTCATTCCACTAAAAAATTCTTCAAGGCGGTGCCCCAGCATGACTGCAGTCTAATAACTGAAACAAATAAAAGAATAAAAGAAAGAATTTAAAACATTTACACGATTTTAATAAATAAATCGGGGAATAACTTTATGCTACTTGTAAGAAAGCTTGGAAGTTATAAAACAGCTGAAGTATTAATTAAGTATCTATACGAAAGATTGAGAATTAATAAAGTGAAATCTGAAAGCTGCTGTAAATTCCATATATGAGACTAATAATGTTAATGGACATAATTCATAGACTTGAGATACAAGTGTCAATGCAAAGGTCAGTGGAAATTGTGTGAAGGAAGGTAAACTGTATTATTCATGTTGTTGTTGTTGGCATTCCGTCGCTTACGACGTCGAGGGTTCCAGTTGATCCGATCAACGGAACAGCCTGCTCGTGAAATTAACGTGCAAGTGGCTGAGCACTCCACAGACACGTGTACCATTAACGTAGTTCTCGGGGATATTCAGCGTGACACAGTGTGACAAGGATGGCCCTTTGAATTACAGGCATAACAGAAACAGGAAGAAAGAGTGAGAGAAAGTTGTGGTGGAAGAGTACAGCAGGGTTCGCCACCATCCCCTGCCGGAGCCTTGTGGAGCTTTAGGTGTTTTCGCTCGATAAACACTCAAAACGCCCGGTCTGGGAATCGAAACCGCGATCCTATGACCGCGAGTTCGCTGCCCTAACCACTGGGCCATTGCGCCTCCACTGTGTTATTCACATTTCATAGATTTCGTGCAAAACGATTATATTCTAGTTGTGACCTTTCTATGGAGGATAAAGCGGAAGAGGTTGTTGTGTTAGCTTTTAACCCTTCTTCACCACAAAACTTCAGTGATGAATTGTACAAACATCTGTTTCACACTGCATAGAGATGTGTATTTATTAAATCATATATATTTCCTCACACACACACATACACACACACAGACACACAAACACACACACACACACACACACACACGCACGCACGCACGCACACACACACACGTACACACACACACACACACGCACGCACACACATATATGGACATTCATGAAATGATAGTAACAACAACAATAATAATAATAATAATAATCGGCAACCTGACATTGTTGTGGTGAACAGAGAAGAAAATACATACCTGATAATTGACGTAGAATGTCCTGGAGACAACGAGATTGAAGAGAAAGCACAAAAAGTGAACAACTATGATGAATTGAATTGGCAAATACGCTGGCTGTGGGCAATGAAGAAAGTGGACGTGATACCAATAGTAATCGTTGCCCTTTGAAAATATCTCTAACCACCTAAGAAAATGGCTCAAAAAGATTGAAACGAATGTAAACATAGAAATCTAAAAAAAATCGTCATTGCTTGAAAGTGCAAGAGTTTTCCGCACGGTTTTTGAAGCATGATCAGTAAACAAGTTTCTTCTTAGTCTGCGGGCTGTGGGTAGCTGACAATTTCCATGATACCCAACGAAATAATGCTTTGAGTTTTTCGTAATGATAATGATAACAATAATAATAATAATAATAGTAATAATAATAATAATAATGATAATAATAATAATAATAATAATAATAATAAGAGCATCACAGCAAACCACAGCACATACCCAAGGCACACAGAGCTGCGCTCGGTAGTGAAGTGAAAGCACGTTATAAAAATAAAACTACTGAATAATAATAATAATAATAATAATAATAATGATAATGATAATAATAATAATAATAATAATAATAATAATAATAATAAGAAGAAGAAGAAGAATTGTACATGGAACAAATAGAGGCTGCTATAAAGGTGGAGCACTTGCAGAAAACAGCAATGCTTGGAACCGCTCGAATACTCCGGATGGTGCTCAATAAATAAGGGGTGTGAACAGCTGGCACAGCCGTACAGCGTTTAGAAACTGTGCAAAGACAATAGATAATAATAATAATGATAATAAATATCTGGACATAGAGGTAAATCGAATGTGGAGTCTTAAAAAACAGAAACAATTCCTATCATAGTAGACGCATTAGGAATGATAAAAAAAAATATTCAAACAAATGCATAACAAAAACACCAGGGCTAACAAGTATATATAACATACAGAAAATAGTACTACTAGGCACCGCATACATTCTACGTAAAACATTTTCAATACAGTAAAAATAAGAGCATCACAACAAACCACAGCACACACCCAAGGCACACAGAGCTGCGCTTGGTAGTGCAGTGAAGGCACATGATAAAATGAAGAAGAAGAAGAAGAAGAAGAAGAAGAAGAAGAAGAAGAAGAAGAAGAAGAAGAAGAAGAAGAAGAAGAAGAAGAAGAAGAAGAAGAAGAAGAAGAAGAAGAAAAATACTGAAGCTGCTGCCAGTCTGAAGTGATCCAGAAGACGGCATTGTTGGATACAGCTCACATTCTAAGGAGAGTATTGTCTCTTGAGTCACAGGAAAAGGCAATACTTGAAACCTTCGGTGATTTGTTACTGCCTGCTTTCAAGTAAAGAACAACCGCAAATAGAACAGCAAGAAGGGGTTATGGGAAACAGGTGTTAACACTTTGGGTAGAGAAGGGTATGTTTAAAGTAACTGAACAGAGACAAGTAGATCAAGCTAATGCTATTTGGAGAAGACAGTGGATGACAGAATTGGAGATAGAAGAGATCACAAGAGAACTCGAGAAGGAAGACCAGGCAATAGGAATGACAAACAACAACAGCATAAGAGGTGCAATTCAAACCAAAGAAGAACCTAAAGGAAAAACTAATAATAGCGCTACCAGTAAGGAAAGAACAACTGGCACCAGTGACTTAAGTGATTTAAGAGAAGAAGATCAGAAGAGTTCAGACGAGTTGCAGGAAGTAATGAGTAAAGACGTAAGAAAAAGACTGTCAGCATTGAAAGGTGCTAACAGAAGGAAGTTGCTAGATATGGCTAGGAAAGTAGGTTCTTTTATCAGTAGGGAATATACTGAAAATATAGGTGATACTACCTTATTGATCTATGCAGGAAGAGGTGGTAGTTACTAGAAGATTAGATATTTCACTTCACAGGAAAGATTTAAAAAGAGCAAAAGTGGAAAAGGAGACTACAAAATAAAGTGAAAACTTTTAAGACAAGATCTGAGTAGAATAGAAGCCTGGAAACTGAACAAGTTAGGAAACACAAGATTTAGATCTTCACCTTCACTTGAGAAAATGTATTAGTCAAAGAGAAAGGATTTGAGACAATCATTCAAGAGTTGAAACAGCATATCATAGCAGTAGCAGATAAACTTTCCAGATATCAGAAAAGAATAGATCAGTATCAACAGTATAGACCATTAGAGAGGGCGATAGGAAAGTTTATAACCAAATAAATAGTGGAGAAAGAAGTACTGAAGACGAGAAACCTAAGGCAGAAGAATCTAGAAAGTTCTGGAGTAATATTTGGGATAAGCCAATCAATCATAACGGAGATGCAGTATGGTTAAAGAAAGTGAAGGAAGAAGCAGGGAGTAGCAGCCAGATCTAAGACTGACTAGTACAACCGAATCGGAAAAATAAATTCAATAAGTAAATTACAACGAACTCCTAAATACGTAACTTAACAGCGACCAATCTATTAAGTCATACAAAAATTATAACCCCTACCGTCTTCCATAGTATAATATAAAAGTGAAAGCTTAATAACTACATTCATACAATCAATCAATTTATAGGCAGGATTAAACACTAACTTTAATAAAACTACGACAAAGAAACATATAAACCAATGTACATCGTATCGATCTTAATAGTAAACCTGCAATAACTAAATCATATGCTAAATCACGACCAATCTTTAAGTCTATACAAATAATAATTCTATCAGTATTCCATAGTTACTACTGCAATAAAAGTTAAAGCTTATAAATCTCTCCAAACCAAAAGAAACACGATTGAATTTAATTTAATTGATAATATAATAATTATGAGTGAAATACATAATTTCATCATTCAAAAGTTTATGATTAAACTCTACATAGTCATTAATATATCACCGCTACAAGCTATAATATTAAAATAACAGTAACTAATAGAAACATTAAATTTTATTAAATTGGAACTAATAAAAATGCTTGTAATTAACTATTATATAAAACCATGCTATGTTTAAAACTAATCAAAGCTGTTAAAAAGATAATAGAACTACAAGTATTAATACATATGTTTTATCAGACACGCGGTACCATCTCCAAGATTTTAAAGGACTAACTTAACTATTGATGACGTAGAGCGTAATTACTACTTTCTCAATTGTCATAAACAATATTAGTGACATAGTAAATAACTGGAATCGTAAACATTCCAAATCCTTACAAATATTTGCTAAGTTGAAGACTCGATATTTCCCAATATTTATTTAAAATTTCAAGTTTCCTACCTAAACAGCGATTAAAAGTTTTAACCAATTTACCATATTTATACCCTTCTTTTACTAAATGTCTTAACAGTTTATTTATGCTTTCCAAAAATGTATTAGCATTATTAATAATAGTAGTATATCTAACAATTTGCCCTGCAAAAACACAATGTGCAAGTCACTGCATCACGGTGGAACTGAGCTAGAAATCCTGTTTGCACACACACACACACACACACACACACACACACACAGACACACACACACACACACACACACACACAAACACACACACACACGTTGTAGTAATCCTCGATTGTCACATTCACACATAAGCTTTGTAGAATTAGAGTCGGCTTTTGTTAATATCTGAAATATTGCAACCTGAACAGATTGCACTGTCTTTGCAATATGGTCCTGACTATGTTAATGCTGTACTTTCGACAGTAAAAGTCATCGATGATAGAGAGGGCTTGTAAGTGTTCCGTCAGAATACGGCTCATGTTCAAGGCGGTGCGTAGTTTGATGGGGGTTTTCTTTGGCATCGGTAATGATTTAGCTTTTATTTTTTACTTTTCAGTTGTTCCATTCATTAGACTGCGGCCATGTTTGGGAAACGCTTTTAAGAATTTTAGTCCAATAAATCGACCCCAGTACATTTTGTTTTAAGTCTGGTACTTATTCTATCGTCTCTTTTGCCGAACCGCTAAGTTACAGAGACATAAAAACATCAACACCAGCTGTCAAGCTGATAAGGAGACAGACGCTGGAACAAAGACATACACACGTGCATACTTCGTATATATATGTATATATATATATATATAAATATATATATATATATATATATATCTATATATCTATA
>NC_068989.1:66490085-66491171 GCF_001194135.2 Octopus bimaculoides | reverse complement strand
TATATATATATATATATACGCATATACATTTATATGTGTGTGTGTGTATATATAAATATACAACGGATTTCTTTCAGGTTCCGTGAACCAAATCCACTTACGAGGTTTGGCATGTGGCTATAATGGAAGATAGTTGCTCAAGGTATCACGCAGTGGGACTGAACCCCGGAACAATGTGGTTGGGAAGCAAGCTTCTTACCACACAGCCACGCATGCGCCAATTGATTGAGCTTTTTTGTTCTTTTTTTTTTGCTGTCAAATTGTAAAAGAAACAGAATAGCTGAAGTACACATTGGCACCGTTGGGTTAGAGTAGAATCTAGGTCGCAGGCGGATGTATTATCTTAAAGTGAAAATTCATACATTTTTACTTGCATACTCTCGTTAGTTTATTACATGGGAAATACAACAAATCTAATTAAAATAGCATTCAATATTTCGAAAACACATAGTTATATGTGTATGTATACTTCTTGATTTCAGGAAGAAATACAAATTAACAGCTAAAACAAAAAAAAAACCCCAGCTATATATAAGTATAAACATTATTGCATGCACATATTTCTTAAATATTCTCATAAGTATTCACGTAAAACTTGTGTTCGCAACAATAAACATTAGTGTGGAAAAAATATTCATGTCTTCCGGCAACAACATTCACAGATTATCGAATGTTGGTTTTTTATGAAATTATGTATGTACATATGTATGTGTGTATGTATGTATGTATGTATGTATGTATGTATGTATGTATGTATGTATGTATGTGTGTATGTATGTATGCATGCATGCATGCATGCATGTATATATGTATGTATGTATGTATGTATGTATCTATCTATCTATCTATCTATCTATCTATCTATCTATCTATCTATCTATCTATCATCTGTTAAATTACTGATATAGTAAGTGATTCGTATCATTCCTATAGAGTACACTTAAACAAAATTTTAGCTAACACTATGCTGCAGCGACTATGAATATTACGTCTCTTTGTCTCTCTTTTTCTCTTTGTATACATATGAACACACACATACACACACACACACACACACACACACACACACACACACACACACACACA
>NC_068989.1:66483992-66487395 GCF_001194135.2 Octopus bimaculoides | reverse complement strand
TATACATAGGGCTGGGTACCGTGAAAAATTCATTATATACTAGAAGCAGGCATGCACAACACTAGCTCTTCTCCAACTGTGATGTACATTGTATACCACCACAACGTTACCGTTTGAGAACTCACTCAGATAAAGAATACAAGCCAGAAAGAATTGGTCATATCAATGAACTACCAACGAAAACTCATAGACACACGTGACATAATAATTCAACTGCTTGCTCCAATCCTGTACAACACACTCGATCAAATAAGCCTAACAACAGATATACGAACCAGGATGTCCTCTGGTTCAACCCGATTTTCGGTTTGCATGTTTCAACTAAGATCACTGGAAATTTTTTTACTGCTTTGGACAAGTGCTTTCCTAAATGTAATCGGTATCATGTTTTTTTTTAACCAATACACCGTGAAGGTACCCTATGCCAACTCTGCTAAACAATAGCAA
This sequence comes from Octopus bimaculoides, assembly GCF_001194135.2. Classification (NCBI taxonomy): domain Eukaryota; kingdom Metazoa; phylum Mollusca; class Cephalopoda; order Octopoda; family Octopodidae; genus Octopus; species Octopus bimaculoides. The sequence continues at coordinate 66,486,948 of NC_068989.1, read as the reverse complement.
AATAACCCACCTACTGGATCTAGCGAACATTTGCATCTAAATACCAACCAAAGAGATGTAAACTGCATTGATAAACACCAACTACGACCAATTTGTAGTAGCAGAAATACTTATGATACAGCTACCACGGTAAATGGGGTCGGGATTGCCTTATATACAAATAAATATGATAAATGCTCATGCATAGAAAAATCAATATGTCCTTTGATGAATCTCTGTATGAGTACAAATCTTATATATAAATATACCGTGTAGACAAATAAATATACCGTGTTTACATTGGGCAGACGGCTGATTCATTTAAGAATCGCTATCGTAGCCATGTTGCTAGCTTTAAGGCAATCAATAAGAGACATTCAACATCATTGGCAGATTTTGTATGGCGACTGAAGGAGGATAAAACGAAGTACAGTATTAATTGGCCCATAGTAAGGTATGCAAAACCATACTGTATGATTTACAGATGTCGTCTCTGCTGCGAGGAATCCCTTCTATTCTGTGGACTAACGAGAAGGAAATTAATAGAATTTCTGAACGACTCTCGAGTTGCTTACACGCATATAAATGTACTTTCGCACAATGCAGTGAGAATGAATTTTGAGTAACCGTTAACTTAACTTAATTTACTTTAAGGTATGGATGACTTAAGTTTACTTTTAACCTCCCCATTCTTATAAACACCAAGTAGATAACTAACTCGCTTTGTGATCATGAGTGCACCAAACCTCACGTGTGCATATGCTCACATTTTTGTGGACGCTTGTATGAGCGTGTTAACTCGCACCATCCAACTTGCCCGAGGGTGTTTAAACATCCATATCTGTTAACGCTTATTTTTAGTACTTTTTTCGCTGGATTGCGTGTCCGTTTCTCTTTTTGCCATCTGTGATTTTATTTTTGATCTTCTATATAAATGAAGATATTTCCTCCGTCTGGCTGCTTTTCTCTCTACAAAACAGAAAGTTACATTGTGGAACAGTAACTTTAACGAGTTGTATTTATTTATAACCCGACGAGATACATCTGCACCACCGGTTGCTCCTGAACCAGTTGTTGAGTGTCCCACCTAAAAGGAATCGATGCTGGATGTGTTGAAACAATTGTCAGGATTATTAATGTATTCTCGTATATTCCATCTTCCGTCTTTCATTTGCTATATATGTATATATATACATGGATAATACATACATGCATACATACATACATACATACATACATACATACATACATACATACATACATACATTTCTGTCCGCTATTCCTGGAGAGTCTTGGAGCGGGGCAGAGTCGTGAGGCGTCTGTTCCATAGAGTCCTATCAGAAGCAATTCTCATAACACTTTCTGGTTGTATTTTCATGTGCAACTGAGATTATGGATATCATCCAACCGTCTTGTTCTTCGTCTAACCCCCGGGTCCCTTACCAACTGGCTCAGCTTGAAGAATCCGTCTTGCGAGTCTTTTCTGTAGTATTCTAATCACGTGTCTCTAATACCGGAGCTGTGGTGACCTATCAATGCGGAGAAATAGCAGCTGGACCAGGAAAGACTCCCAACAACACACCGTATCGAGTAACGTTACTACAGAAGCCATTGTTAGGAACTCTATTTTTATTCGTCAGTCATAATATTCAGTGTTGACTAAAGATTATGAAGTAAATAGATTCTCGTGTCTGTGTATCGAAGGTCTAAATCCTCTTGCACTCTACTAAACACCAAGAGCACAATATTTACAATGTCAATAGAGAAGTGATTGGTTAGATGTTCAAAGGCATCGGGCTGGAAAAATGTGATGTAACAATGATATCTACGGAGAATATGTAGAAAGTGGATATAGTAATCCACAGCTGGACAAATACGATCATTAACTCGTTCGGGCTGCTACAATAACTTGCCACTGATCGGGAGTTCATTCTTTCAGGTTTAATACACCTTTTTTAGTGTTTGCCTAGAGCAAAGTGATGCAAAGTGCTCTACTTTATCTATCTATCTATCTATCTATCTATCTATCTATCTATCTATCTATCTATCTATCTATCTATCTATCTATCTTTCTATCTATCTATCTATCTATCTATCTATCTATCTATCTATCTATCTATCTATCTATCTATCTATCACTGTCTATCTGCTTGTCTGTCTATGTATGTGTGTATGTATGTATGTATGTATGTATGTATGTTTGTGTGTGTATGTATGTATGTATGTATGTATGTATGTATGTATGTATGTGTGTGTGTGTATGCATGCCTATATCTTTCTCTCTCTCTCTCTCTCTCTCTATCTATCTATCTACCTATCTATCTATTCTATTCTATTCTATGCATCTCGCCAGAATTGAAGTTGCTAAAGATGTGCAAGAATTCACTATTCCATATTAATCATCGCATGAAAGTTTCGTAATTCTCACAAAGGATAAAACGTTAACACCTAAAGATTGGAGTCACGGAATATTCATTGATTCCAATAGGATATTTAAAATGCAACAGACAGAATGACTACAGAATGACAGGTGTGAATATGAATGTCATTATATGCAATAAGATAAAAGTTTTCATTATTCACAAAGAATGGCACTAGAAACGGTGGTAAAATATAAATAGACATTATATATAGCAGAAACTGAGATCATTCACATAAAGTTGATGTCAATGCATTTTATCAATGACAAAAATATCTTTTATATCTGGTGACATTTATATCGGATAATATATTCGAGAAATATTGAATAAAAGAGTGAAGATTTTAGACGTCTCAATGGATCTATACGAGTGAAGTAAGAAATCTTAGTCAATCGCTCTCATAACCAAAGCAATATGCAAAATTCCAAAAGTGGCTGTCACAAAATTTGGAGACAGAAACAAACAAACACACACACACACACACGCAAACACACACACACACGCGCGCGCGCACACGCACACACACACACACAGACACACACACACACACACACACA
>NC_068989.1:66475332-66483898 GCF_001194135.2 Octopus bimaculoides | reverse complement strand
GCACGCCGGGCGAAATGGTTAGCAGTATTTGATCTGCTGCTACGTTCTGAGTTCAAATTCCGCCGAGGTCGACTTTGCCTTTCATCCTTTCAGGGTTGATTAAATAAGTACCAGTTACGCACTGGGGTCGATATAATCGACTTAATCCGTTTGTCTGTCCTTGTTTATCCCCTCTGTGTGTAGCCCCTTGTGGGCAGTAAAGAAATAACACACATGTACACTCGTACATATACGAGGGTACACCCAAAAAGAAACCAGAATTTCCCAATGTTATTTTATTCACTAAGTTTTACATGTTTACACTTGTCATCACCTACAAAGTATTTTCTATTTGAAGCAATGCATCGGTCCAGACTAGTTTTCCACTGTTCGAAGCAGTCTTAGAACTCTTGCAAAGTGATTCCTTTTAACGTCTCCATCGCTTTTTTTTTTCATACTCGTTTTCCACATCTGCAAATTCTGTAGCACCAGCTTTCATCACCAGTGATGAGCTTCGATAATGAGACCGGATCAACTTCCAACTGATCTTTCAGTTCACGACACGTGAGAAAGCGAGGCACAAATTTTGCTGCAACTCTTTTCATTCGCAATTCCTCACATATGTACCCATAAACACACACACACACACACACACACACACACACACACACACACACACACACACACACACACACACACACACACACACACACACACACACACACACACACACACACACACAATCAGACACAAACACATATATGCACATTTTCACACACCATCTTCTATCTACACAATTACTACATACAGACATGTATTTTGCATACACACACAAACACACATACGATTATATATATTCATATACATACAAGCACCGATGCACGTGCGCATGCAGACACACAAGCATACGCACATACACACCCAAACATACACGCGCGCGCGCACACACACACACACACTCACACGCACTCATACACGCATATACATATGCACATACACATATGCACATACACATATACACAGACACATGCATATACACACAAAAACACATTTACACACATATACCCATACATACACAAGCACAAACTCTTATACACTAACACACATTCACATACACACATGCACGCACACACACACACACACACACATAGACACACGCGCAGACACAAGAACACATTCGCGCACACATCCATGCAAGATACGGGCACGCACACACACACACACACACACACACACACACACACACATACTCTCACACACACACATACACGCAAACACACGTTCACACAGTCATTACACATAATGCTTTCGACAAAATACAGTTTATTTCGACCGGTGACAAACGACAGCCTAAATTAGCAACAAGGATCGACTCATTATAGACTGACAAAATAGGCAGAAGAACAGATATATCGAAAAAGCAGAATGATAGGAAAACCGATTGAAACAGGGTAATAGGTGGGGTGATGTGTGGGGATGTCTGTAATAGTGTAAATAATAACGAAAAAGATGATAAATATTCTTTACTACGCACATACGCACATACACATACACGCGCGGACGCATAGACACTCACATGCACTCATACACGCATATACATATGCACATACACATATGCACATACACATATACACAGACACGCATATACACACAAAAAACACATTTACATACATATACCATACATACGCAACTAGTACTTAATTTATCGACCTCGAAAGGATGAAAAGAAAAGTCGACCTCGGCGGAATTTGAACTCAGAACGTAAAGACAGACGAAATATCGCTAAGCATTTCGCCCGGTGTGCTAACGTTTCTGCCAGCTCACCTGTAATAGTGATGGTGGTAGCACTGGCAGTTGTGACTGGTGGGGGGGGGGGAAGGCAAGTACAAGTTAAAAATGATGATGGAGATGATGGTGGCTGTGATGGTGAGGAAGAGAGAGGAGGATGAAGCGGTGGAATAGCTGGAGAAGGTGAAGGAGGAAGAAGATGACGACGAGGATGTCAACGATAGGGATGGTAATAATGATGGTGGTGCTGATAACGACGAGGTTGAGGAGGAAGAGGAGGAGTAGGAAGAAGAAGAAGAAGAAGAAGAAGAAGAAGAAGAAGAAGAAGAAGAAGAAGAAGAAGGTAACGGTAATGATGATTTTGATGATGGTAATGGAAATGATGATAATGATAGTGTTGCTGATGCTGATGATGATGATGAGATCATGGTAGATGGCAGGGAAATGAGTCGTATCTGATAGACTCTCTACTATCTGCATATAAGCCTGACACCTGTGATTGTAATTCATTTCGAGCTGGCTCGAGTATACAATGCTGATGAGTAGCAAAAGCAACGAAATATCGATATCCATCGTTCTTCGTCACCTACTCACCTACTCACCTACTCACCGCCTTTTAGGAATTCGGTGTTTTTAACAGTCGGCATCTTAAAGGTGCTATTCCCGCTGAACCTATCCCGCAGCCAATGAGCAGATGAACAAAACACATATACTAAGTACGTGGCATCGATAATATTTACATTATTATTGCTGCTTATAATTTAAAATTTAATTTTCATATATATCATTTAGAGTGACGATTATTAAAATAAAGTTAACTCCTTCAAATACACTTAAACGGTGCAAAAACCTTCGCTGTGGTAATTACGTCGGGAGAGAAATTTTCCTTATACACAGTGTTATGAAAACATATATATGTATATATATGTGGTGGTGATTAATATGGTCAAGATGGTGAAGATGAGGATGATGATGATGATGACGACGATGATGGCGGTAATACAGTATATTTCATAAATGGAGGTGATGGTGATGATGGGGGAGATAAAGTTAAGGTGCTAGTCGTATACGGATGTTTGTGTTGTGTGTCGAAGTGTCGTATATCGAAGTGTATGTGATTGTATCAATTCTGCTGAAGATGATGAAGTTGATGATGATGATGATGATGATGATGATGATGATGATGATGATGATGATGATGATGATGATGATGATGATGATGAGAAGGAAGAGGAGGAGGAGGAGGATGGTGATAATGATGATGATGACGACGATAACGATAATGGAGTTTTATGGTCGTGTGATTTATATCTTTTTTGCAGTTTATTTCTTGTTCAGAAATACTAAAAATGTCTGCAACGCTTCACAAGACACACACAAAAACATACATATATACGTACGCACACAAAGATACATGCGAACAAATATGCACATAGTTCAGACATAGCTGCGCGATAACCACATACGTAGATACATAGATATAAAACATCCATCCATACATATGCACATGTATGTAAGAAAGAAGAATTGAATGGATTAGTGAAAACAAAAGAGCTGTCTCCTGAAATGAAAAAAAGACGCAGCCAAATATACAAAGGAGCTCTCAAGACAATGACGACGGCAAGAAGAAAATCTACAGTAAATTCCATAGAAACAACATCAAGTACCACAACGAACAACCTGAGCTACAACAACAACCAAACAGCACAAAAAGAAGCTACAACAAATACTACAGCAGAAAGTACAACAGGTGTAAGAGACAAACCAATTGCATCAACAATATGAACAGGAACAACAACAACTACAGTGAAGAAAGATACTCTAACAACCACTGCCGTTTGATCATGTATGTTGTACAAAGAAAGTTCGAGATCTTGAAATAAGAATTTTCGGGACCCAGATTGCAAATTATAAATTTTAGACGTTCGTATCACAAGGAGGGCCCGGGAGTCCAGAATCCTCTTAGACACCTGATGTATTTCATGAGACACACTTCTCATTTGGGATTGGAGTAAATTATTTTTCACACGTCGTTGATTTAGTGGAAGGAGCAGATGCGGATGTTTGATTGAAAAAACAATTGAAACACATCCAAAGATCTCAAATAAACTAGTAACTATGTTATAAAAACGATCAAAAAAGTACTTTGCAATGTGGTCTAGTGGTTAAGATTCTTGGCTTTCATCCAGATAGCTCGTGATCTATTATCGGACTTGGAAGATTTAGTCTATATATGTATATAGAATCTTTTCTACTCAGGTTTTAATTTAATAGGTGGCATAGGTTTCTTATCTCTGACAGGAATGATTTCTTATCACTTTAATATCACTTTCAGGGGTAGTGAGGGTTCTCATCCTTGTTAGTACGTTTTCATTTGCAATTTTTGCTCTAGCTCTTCTTATTCTGAGTTCAAACCCTACCGAGGTCGATTTTGCCTCTCATCCGTTCGGGATCGATACAATGAAGTACCACTCAAATATTGGGGCCGATTTAATCGACTAACCCTCTCCCTGAAATTTCTCGCCTGGTGCCTATTTTTGTTGGAACATGACAGGCAGAATCTTTAGAATGTCGGATGAAATGCATTGCGGTATTTTGTTTCGGATTTTTACGTTCTGAGTTCAAATCTCACGATGGTCATCTTTGTCGTTCATCCCAACAGGATTCATGAAATAAAGTAGCAGCGAAGGACTGGGGTCAATGGTATCAACTCACACTTCCCCTCAAAAGTTCTGACCTTGTGCCTGGCAAAATGCTTAGAAGCAGTTCGTCCGTCTTTACGTTCTAATACAGTTCTATATTTAAGAGACGTGGAATTATGTACATTATTTACATTTGACGGATATTTGTCCTCATCTTGTTTGTTGTTACTTCCGACAATGATTGTTTTATGTTTTCATCATATCTGATACTCAGCTGCTATAAAATGTTTCCTGCCATAGGGAAAGTAATTTCCTATTTTGCCATTTTATTACGCTCATGTCTTACAATGCTTGTATCAGAAGTATGCAAAAGCGAACACAATGTTTTTATTAATTGATACAGGTAGTTCAAATTACATGTGTTGGTAGAGAAACTTATCTCCTAAATAAAAGGAGCACTCCGTCGGTTACGACGACGAGTGTCCCAGCTGATAAGATCAACGGAACAGCTTGCTCGTGAAATTAACGTGCAAGTGACTGAGCAATCCACAGACACGTGTACCCCTAACGTAGTTCTCAGGGAGATTCAGCGTGACACAGAGTGTGACAAGGCCGGCCCTTTGAAATACAGGTACTACTCATTTTTGCCAGCTAAGTGGACTGGAGCAACGTGGAATAAAGTGTCTTGCTCAAGGACACAGCGCGTCACCAGGAATCCAACTCACGACCTTACGATCGTGAGCCGAATGCCCTAACCACTAAGCCACGCGCCTTCACATCTCCTAAATAAATATACTCAACATAGTCTCTACTCCAAGTGATGCGTTTGTGTCATCGTTGAAACCGAACTGAATTTTTAAAAACAATTCAAGTGCGCACAGTCATACCCACTTCTTTATAGCTACTTTCAACTCCATGGCCCAGGAACATGGGGATGCAGGGCTGTAAGCGCTTCTCCTAAACTTTTTGGATGTTGGAAAATAAAAATTTGCATCCCTACTTACTTTTCTCAGATTTAGAAAACTACGTAAGAGTTGATCTGTAAAAAGTAGCTGAAAGTTAGGTTTTTTCTCAAAGAACGAAGAACAAGAATAAAGTATTAAAAAAAAACAATAAGACATTGTTTGTAAAAGATTTTGGACCTTGGTTGTACAACCTTAGCAGATTTCGTTCCCGAGCCAGTGTTCATTCGCCTGAGTCACTAAATCATTGTCCTCGAAGACTTTTCTTCATTGGATCAAACAGGTGAGAGTTGGAGGGTACCAGATCCAGGCGGTATAGTAGACTGGGGACCACTGAGCAACCTAATTTGCCGCTTGCCTGATTTGTTGCTAAAAATATATGTAGTCGTGCACTCTCATGGTGAGCTTGCAACGTTTTCATGTTCTTGTTCGGTCTCTTCCTTTAAATGGCTTTGCTAAGCTTTATGAGTGTCTCATTATACATCTTGTTCACAGTACAGTCACACCCCACAGAATCTAGGAGATGACGATATACAATCCCAATGATTTTCTGTGCTGATTACTTACTCTTGAATTTGCTACAACTTGAAGAAGAGGTGTGACTATTTCATTGTCTGAACCTTCATTTTCAGACCATAAAGATACGGCCACGTTTGTTTGTCACCAGATCGAAAAATAGAAAACGTGATTTCATTAACTTTAAACGTATATAACTGACCAAAGTAGACTTACATCTCTTCAAATCGAGTGTTAACTGACAAATTACGCACATCGCACATACTTTCCAATACTCAAAATTTTTCATCATCTTCTGTAATGCATTGTGACCTCAGTCTCCAGTTGTGCAGCTAACTCAGAGATCCTGACGTGTCTGCCTCTGCGAATCAGTTCCCCAATCTGTTTCATATCAGTGGTCTCAGTTGATGGCCTCCAACTGCGCATTTGCTCTTATGTAATGGTTTCTACCTTCTTTAAACTTCTTCAGCCATCTGTACATATTGCTCCTGTCAATAACGTCATCTCAATAAACAACATGTAGATGTCTGTAAATGTCAAAAACAGCTTACACCCATACCTTATCCAGAGTTCAATATTAACACGTTGATTCTGCTTTGAAACCTACAAAATAAAAGAACAGAGAAAAGAGATATTATTGAGGATTTGAACAATTTCTGTCTCTTAATAAAAAGAAAAAAAAAAATTCTCACTTTCGTATTACTTTCAATATAAACCTTAAAAATATTCTCTATAAGCGAAGATTTTTGCTAGCCGATATCCAGATTTATCTGTATTTTCATCTCTACTGGTAGCTTGTTGTTCTATATTATTTCTCTGCTGTATTTACGCAAGTAGTTTTTTCTTCTGTTTTTTTTTATTGTAATATTTTTTTTGCTGTGGTACTGTATTGCTATAAAATACATTCTTCTTGTCATATTTTATCTAAGTTCCTTTTAATGTATTTTTGTTTTCCTGTAAACTATACATCAAAACAATACACAATGTATATATAACAAGTATTACACACATACACACTGACACACGCACACACATTCGCACACACACACACATATATATATATATAAAATATTTCACGGAGATGAGTTCTATATTATAAGTGTCTAGAAAAGCTTCTTTTGAATTTGTCCTCTTCGAGACTATATATACGAATATATATATATATATATATATATATATATATATATATATATATGTATGTATACTCAATAGATATATAAAGGACATTATTACTCATGAGAGACAATAATGTTAGTGACCGCAGGCTGAAAACCGTATAGGCAAAATGTGTAGATATATATGTATATATATATATAAGAATTATATATAGCAATGGCACTAATAGGCATCAGCTTGGCAGAAATAAGTGTCAAAATACTCCGAAGCCACAAGAATTAGCACTAGATATTCACAGGCATGATTGGAAAAGAACTAAACGAATAAAGATTACAACTTACCTCTGCAAAATTGCAAGAAGGAATACCAGTTAACCCGGTATCATGATTTCGAATCTAGCGTCAAGAAGTACTTCATTCTTTTCAGCTAAGTATACTCATAACAACACCTATATTTCACTTCAACGAAGCCGCATTGATAAAACGAACTAAGTGAATAAATTTATAAATACATCAAGAACATTATTACTCATAAGCGATAACAACATTAGCGGCCGTGGCTGTGTGGTAAGTAGCTTGCATACCAACCACATGGTTCCGGGCTCAGTTTCACTGCATGGCACCTTGGGCAAGTATCTTCTACTATAGCTTCGGGCCGACCAAAATATACTCTGCTTCATTTTTTAATCCAAAATATACTCTACTTCATTTTCTACAATTCTCTTCCATCTATCTGGTAGACTTGCAAGCCTCCTCTTCTGCAATTCACTTGTCCGTGATGATAAATACGCCTCTACTACTATTCTGACCTTATCTACAGAATTCATATTCTTCCGTCCGAATTATTTTGAATACTGCGGAATAAATATAACCAGATGAGATAGTGTCCGGTGAATATGGTGGGTGCGGCATCATTTCCCATTTAAACCGCTCCAGCTTTTGGAATATCATCTTCGCTGTATGTGGCCGAGCATTATCTTGATGGATGAACATCTTTCATCTAGAAACCGAAGATGGTCGTTTTTCTTCTAGCGCTGATTTGAATGACTGGTTGAATGACCAAACCCAAACTTCTCTGCTAGTTCCTTAACAGTTACGTTGGAATTTTGTTCTGCCAGGGTTTGCAGGACGTCCTCCTCGAGGTTTTTTTTAGAGATCTTCCAGGACAAGGCCTATCTTTAGGTTGTAGTTTCCGGCTCCGAATTTCTGGAACCACAGTTGAAACTGACTTATACTTATAGCCCAATCACCATATACTGCATTAATATTCCTCCCACTTTCCGTTGCGCTGTTGCCTTTATTGAACTCATAAAGCAAAATATGCCGAATGTGCTCTTTGTCACTTCCATTATAGCTTTGAAACTGCTAAAATCGAACTACACTCTTCAAAATTTGGACTAAGAATAAGGACATGGTAAAATTACTACCTTCTTTTATAGCAATTTGATGCAGGTAGTTTATTCCGTCCCCCTCCGACTTTTAGTTCATGCAATTGAAAAAAACTGCATTATTTATGGGATGATCCAATAAACATACATACATACATACATACATACATACATAT
>NC_068989.1:66472974-66475214 GCF_001194135.2 Octopus bimaculoides | reverse complement strand
ATATATATATATATATATATATATACATACATATACAAATACATATATATATATAGATATATGTTCACACACACGCACATACATATATACGTATATAGAAAATGCATCATTATAATTACTTAGTTACTCACTAATCTATTGCGGCTGCCAAGCTGCGTTTGTAGGCCTATAATGTTAACTCTCTTTTTGTTAACTAAAATAACACCCTGTAGCGACAAAGTGCTTTATTAAGATGTTCTTGGTTTTTTTTTCCATGTCATTTACGAATATTGTGCACAATGTTAATCATATTAGTTCATATATATATTCTTCGTATTGGTGCTAAATTTTTATCTGGCTGAGATCGGAAATGAAAAGAAAAAGAAAGAAAGAAACCCCGAATTCTAATTATGCGAGAAAATATCTTCTGCACATATTCTTCTAATAGCAGTGGAGATATAACGTAATCTACATTTGCAAAAATCATAAGTTTCAGGTGTTGATGTATAACGATAAAAAAAAGTAATAGTGTTTTAATGAATGATTAATCAGTTACCTCTCTCTCTCTTGGGCCTTGTGCCTGGAGTAGAAGAGTTACCTCTCTGTCTGTCTCTCTGTCTTTCTCTGTCTTTCTCTGTCTTTCTCTGTCTGTCTGTCTCTGTCTGTCTGTCTCTGTCTGTCTGTCTGTCTGTCTCTGTCTGTCTGTCTGTCTGTCTGTCTCTGTCTGTCTGTCTGTCTGTCTCTCTCTCTCTCTCTCTCTCTCTCTCTCTCTCTCTCTCTCTCTCTCTCTCTCTTGCATGCAATAAGGCCTAGTGAATGATAAAATAAGACATTCAAATTGTATATAATGTTGTGATGTTCTTCTCAAAGCAAATGTATTTAGCTATTTTGTTATTCAGTGAATTTCAGACATATGGCATTAAAATGGGCACTGTATCACGATATTTCGTGTATACGTTGTTTGAAGCAGGCTAGGTGAACTGGAATTTACTCAATATACAAATCATGAATTAAGAGAAGAGCTAAGAAAATACTGTACTTGGGGGAGCATATAAGGTCCCTTGAGTGACTAGGGTAATGGCCAAATCAACTGTGAGGTCGGTGGATGGCATATGTTAACATTTATGTAACTTTTTACGTCACTCTTGTGGCTATGATGTTTGACTTACAGATATTTCTGTTCACCTAGATCAGGGGTGCCCAATACGTCTATCGCGATCTACCGGTCGATCGCAAAGACAGTGTGGGTAGATCGTATGGCATTAAAAAAACATTGACGTCAGCCTATCATCCAACACTATGAAATTTGTAACTTGATTGACAAATACAGGGCAGCCAGTCTGACATCTGACCTTTTCTGACATGCGTCACCACGCATGCGCATACAAGGGCGCTAAATGCTGCACAACTCTTGCAAGCTACCGAGTTGGCTTGTTAGCCGCCAATTTATTCCTTCTAAACTTAAGAAAGGGTATAAAAATGAGTGGGGAAGCTGGACCAAGTAAGAAACCAAAAATCTACCGCTTCCATACTGAATGGGAGGACTTTTTTTCCCACAATGTCACTGCATTTGCCTCATCTTCCAGTCTGCCATCGCTATTCCGAAGAAGGGAAATGTGGAGTAGCATTTTCGGACTGTTATTAAAAAACTATAACACTGACTCCCCCCGAAAAGCGAGCTGAGAAAGAGAAAGGTGAAGGAAGGTGAAATCCCAGTTGTCCGGACAGCAGTCATTTTTCACACAACTGACTTCAAAAGCAATGGCAGCTACCGAAGCATCGATCCAGGTGAGTCACTTCATCGTTAAGAACAAGAAATCCTTCCAATATGGAGAGATGGTAAAAGAGGCATTCGTTGAAGCAGCTGACTCGTTGTTCTGAGATTTTATAAGCAAACCAGAAAACTCTGTCAGTCTTTTATGTTTTATTTATATTCTTATAAAATTAATGTAGGATGTAGAATATGGAATATATGGAATATATGGAATATATAGTATATTTAGTATATATAGTAAAATGAAATGAAGTATTGAATGTCTTAGTGAATAAATAAAATATTGAATATTAAATATTAATATTTAATATTTAATATTCAATATTTCATTTATTCAATAAGACATTCAATACTTCCTTTCATTTTACTATATATACTATATATTCCATATTCTACATCCTACATTAATTTTATAAGAATATAAATAAAACATAAAAAACAGACAGAGTTGGAATTCTTTTGAATAATATATATATATATATATATA
>NC_068989.1:66463147-66472883 GCF_001194135.2 Octopus bimaculoides | reverse complement strand
TTATGTGTGTGTTTGTGTGTGTGTGTGTGTGTGTGTGTACGTGCGTGCGTGCGTGCGTGCGTGCGTGCGTGCGTGTGTAGGAGTCTTATAGGCGAATACTTCAGAAGACCGCTTCGCAACCAAGTGATCCAGGGTTCGCTCACTACGTGTGATATCTAAGGCAAATGTCAATTTCAATAGGTTCAATGCTTGGCAGTGATATTCGGTTCGTGGAATCTGTATTGAAGCCCGTACCACACTACCTGAGAACTACGTATCTGAGGAATGCGCAGCCCCTTACACATTAATTTAGAAGCAAATAAGTTCGATATACAATTTTCCGACAGCACGCAATCATATATACACTAACTTGTGATCAGGCGTGTTTTTCATAACATGCAGGTGTTTATATGCACACACAAACATAAACACACTGTACAGATTATAGAAGCAAATTTTAATGCAAAAGCCTTGAGTGTACATATCTGGTTAAACTTGTACCGGCAAAAAAGAAAAGAAAAACGTAAAAGGCTGGTGAAAGGCTTCTGAAATTGATTTATTTTCACTCACGAGAAAACATATTACAGATTCGTTTAAGACAATATTATTTGATATATTTCTAAAGCAAAAAACAAATATTTTTTCTATACAATTTAGGAATTGTTCAACATGGAGTGCTGCAACGGAGACTACGAAGCCTTAGCCAGCAAGAAGGAACACAGGAGGCATTCTGGCTGAACCGTCACGCCAGAATTCTTTATCACATCTTTGAGCAGAGGACTTATACTCAGTTCAGACGGCTATGTGGAGCTGTTGGAGACAGGTCAGGCCCTGGCTGGAGTGGCAGCAGCATTTGGTCTCCTGCTATACCTCCGGAAAGTGTCAGAAGTGGTTGTCGGAGAATTTCTACAACTCCACCAGCCTCAATTCTTGGCTTAACTTCCCCACTCCACTCATTGTAATTCCATGGATTACTATGTGTGGAGTGCGGTTGAGGAAGACACCAACCGCTCTGTCTGCAACACCAAAGCCAAGCAGATGACCAAAATGAAGGAAGTGCTCGAAGATCTTGCCAGGAACACAGTGAGAAGCGCATGCGCCAGGTTCGGGAATCGGCTTGAGGTAACGTTTGAAGCTGAAGGCGACTACTTTGAGTAAAGTGTTATATCCCAGTCAATCTAGTTTATATTTTTTTTTAGTTTTTAAAAAATATTTTTATTTTTGTGTAGGATGTTGTGTTTTTTTTTCCGTTTATGCAACCGGTCAAATTTTGTCTGAACACTCTGTTGGCTATGAATTAATTTCAGTTACTATTCTTTTGGGGTTTTATTTTGTGCGTCTTAAAGTAGTCAAGAGGGAACCTCCTCTGATGTCGACATTCAAACAGTATCTCCGATCTCTATTTAAGTGATACCGCTAGCAACGTTGTTGACTGATTAATTTACTTATTTAATTAATTTAAATGTGTGTAACGTCATGCCAAACTGAGAAAGGGATACGTGGTCTGATCAATAAGTATCCGCACTCTTGCTATAGTAACGATGCTAAATCACGCAGAGAAAAGCCGCTTGGCACAGGTTGACATTTAACTCTGCTGTGCATGCGCACTAAGTTTTAACGTTCTAGCTCACTTCTACTGCTAATAGCAGTGCTTGGAAGGAAGGTGTGTAGCGTGTGATCGCCGCATTGACCATGACAGAGAAAATTGAGCAGAGAATCTACATCAAATTTTGCCAAAGGTTTGGTAATACCTGCTCAGGGGCTTACGCAATGTTTTCAAAAAGTTCTCGACACAACCAAGGTGGTCTTGTGCAACTGAAACCCGAGTGTCATTTTGGTCAGCTGAAAGCAGTTTTGGCACAAACTTGTCAGACACAAACTTGTCATACCTAAATCTTGAGTGATAATGAACTGAACTGAACCGTAATTAATCTGCACATCCTCTGATAATTCACAGATGGTGATTCGACGATTTCCCTTCACAGCTGCACTCACATCTGCGATGTTTTTCTCAGTTCTGCTGGTTGCAGGTTTCCGAAAAAGTTCGTCAGTATCAACATTTATTCAGCCATCTTGGAAATGTCTGATATTTGATAAATAGTGAAGATCTGCTACAATATGCCGCGAAAGATATGGGTGTAAATGCAGATGAAATGATGGGCAAGGCTGAGTCTAACCAAAGAACTGAGGAGAAGAGAAAAGAACACTTTGAAATGAGAATACATGGACAGTTTGAAATGAATACACAAGACGTTAAAGATAATGCAGCATCGTGAACATGGCTTGAGCGAGGTGATATGAAGCGTACCACCGAAAGCCTGATCATTGCTGCACAAGACCAAGCTCTCGCTACCAATTCAGTGAAGTATAACATCTATAAAACTCTTGACATCCAGTAAAGCAGACTCTGTGGAAAGAGTGTGGAAAATGTGACCCACTGGGTAAATGGATGTGAGAGTCTTACACAAAAAGAATACAAGCGCCGCCACGATAAATTGCGTATGTATCTTCATGGCTCTTATGCCGTAAATGCCAATATAAAGTAACAGAGAACTGGTATGAGCATGTACCAAGTAAAGTTATGCAGGAAGATGGAAAAGTAACGATACTCTGGGACTATGATTTTCAGACGGATCGTGTAATCGAACACTGTCGGCCGTATATTGTCATATAGAATAAGAGAGGCAAATACTGTCAGATCATTGATGTAGCTATACCAAATGACATGAATGTTATGAGTAAAGGGGTTGAAAAAATCACCAAGTACTCCGAATTGAAAGTAGAAAAGGCAAGACTGCATGGAATGCGAGAGGGTAATGTAAAAGTAATACCAGTGGTGATCGGAGCGTTGGGCTCAATCCCATTGAAACATCAAGAATTCTTAAGGCAACTGGAAATCTCATGCGAGATTGATATCTTGCAAAAAGCAGGCTTATGGGCATAGCGCAAATCTTAAGGAAAGTATTATCTGTCTGAGGTCCTTGTGACTGGACAGATGACAAAGACTCCGGTGCATTTTTACCTACACTGTGTTACGAAGGAATAATAATAATTCTTTCTTCTCAAGGCACATGGCCTGAAATTTTGGAGAACGGGGTAGTCGATTACATCGACCCCAGTACTCAACTGGTACTTAATTTATCGACCTCGAAAGGATGAAAAGTAAAGTCGACCTCGGCGGAATTTGAACTCAGAACGTAACGGCAGACGAAATACCGCTAGGCATTTCACCCAGCATGCTAACGATTCTGCCAGCTCGCTCCCTTAATAATAATAATAATAATGATGAAGATAATAATAATAATAATAATAATAATAATAATAATAATAATAATAATAATAAGAAGAAGAAGAAGAAGAAGAAGAAGAAGAAATGAAGGTAGGTGAATTCCTATTGATCAAAGCCTTACTGATGATTTCTGGTTTATTTAATGGTTTTATTTTTATACAGTTTCGACAGTTCTTATTAATACTATTGTTTTTATTTGTCATCATCAGCATCAACATCGTCATCATCATCATTACCACCAACACCATCACAACTACTACTACGACGACGACTACCACCACCACCACCATCACCACCGCCGCCGCTACCACCGTCATGTGACCGCGTTAGTATCTTTTCTTTTCTTTCTTCTCTTTACTTCATTACAAAATGGTTGGACACGCCTAGCATTTATGGTTGTTTCATAGCTCTCGCTTTGTTTGAGATCAGCTAAAAATTCCGCTATCAAATTCAATGTGAAAAACGTTTATTTTATTCTCTATTTTGAAGAGAGAATGAGAGGCTAAGCTACCTTGCAGCAAACTCCTCTATTCAAACCAGCCCACCCTCGCTTCGGGACTCTTTTATTTCGACAAACGCCTATTAAAATTTCAAACCTTTTTTTATTGATTTTGATGAGCAATGTTCGAGTCCGGTCGTTCTACCTTTTGTTTCATTTTCGGCCGTAATTCAACATTATCTAACACTTTGGTTCATTACCTTTTTTAAAACTACAATTGCTGCTACTGCTGCTACTACTACTACTACTACTACTGCTACTACTACTACTACTACTACTTTTCGTCATTATATAACAAACGTTGATTTTCTGCTGCTAATACTAACCTGAAGATTGTCGATTCACTTTCTCCTCTTTCTCCTACAGATTTCTCTCCACCTTCTCTCAGAACCAATAACCTTCTCTCAGAACCAATAACTTCAAGGAAAGTGTGGAGGATAGATAAAAAAAAGTAAACAATACAAATTCATTGTATAAAAGTTAACATGTAATATAGGTGATAGTTTATTCGCTCAAAGAAGTTTACAACAAATGAATTTAATTGCGCTTGAACTGAATTTCATACTTTTCTATCAACGTTATTTTCGTATTCTTTTGGTTATGTGGCATACAATTAGTTATGAACAGAAGTTTTGGTGACAGTCTATTTTTATTTGTTTATGTATAGATATTCTCTGAAAAAAAATTGCTGGTTTTGAGTAATGTATCTGTATTCGTAGAGAAATTTGAAAGCTGTTAATTTTGAATCTGAAAGAATTATGTATGGAAGGACGAAACCATATTCAACTGCATTTAATTCTTTGCTTTTTTTTTGTTTTTTGAATTGGAGACCGACAAGCTGGCAAGGCGGAGAGCTGACAACGCGTTGAGCTGACAGAATCGGTAGAGCGTCGGAAAAAACCCAAAACATTTTGTTATATTTGTTCCAATGTTTCACATTATGAGTTCAAATCCTACGGAGGTCAACTTTGCCTTTCATCCTTTCGGACGTCGATATAAAAGAGTACCAGTTTAGTACTGGGTCGATGGTATCAGTTAACTCATTCCTCTCCAAATCGCTGATCTTGTGCTTAAATCAAAACCCGTTATAAAGTAAAAGTTTCATTAGTAAAAGACAACTACCAAATCCTGGTAGAATTTATAGATGAAGTCTTTGATAATCCTGCATTACTGCAACATTTAAATGAGCGTAAATTATATTAGATATATGGGGTATAATATCAAAGTTGTAAAAGAAAAACAGCAACAGCAAAACATTCTGTTTTCCATTGTATGATATATGTAACTACGTAAAAGTTTAAGAAATCTAATTACCGTATTTTGCGGTAGGGAAGACACATTTTTAAAGAAAAAAAAACCTTAAAAATTACCATGCGTTTTCGATTATGCTAGTTAAAATACATAGAAAAGGGTGTTTAATATTAAAGATATGAATGTTGTACATAATACATTGTATTTTAATATTTTATGTCTTCTGTATCTTTCTGATGAGTCTAGGTGTAATACTCGTAATCACTCGAGTAGCTAAAACAAACCCATTATGTAAAAAGAATGGATGAGGGGATAGATCCATGTGGTATACTGTTTGTAATATTGCTGTTTGTAAATACTTACTGGGTCGTAGATATTTACTAAAAGTTTCGTTAGTAAATGACAACAGTTATAATTTTACTCATTAAGAAAAAATTCTGGGGATTTCGTAGTATCGACATATAAAGCTTTTGCTTTCGATGGGGCTGCTGTTGATGTTGTTTAACTCCCAATTCAACCCTGACATAACAAACCTATGATTAATAGCGTTTCAGACATGATTCACTCTATCCTTTTACATATTTAGCACTACGGTAATTAGATTTCGGAGGCGCAATGGCCCAGTGGTTAGGGCAGTGGGCTCGCGGTCATAGGATCGCGGTTTCGATTCCCAGACCGGGCGTTGTAAGTGTTTATTGAGCGAAAACACCTAAAACTCCACCAGGCTCCGGCAGGGGATGGTGGCGAACCCTGCTGTACTCTTCCACCACAACTTTCTCTCACTCTTACTTCCTGTTTCTGTTGTGCCTGTAATTCAAAGGGTCAGCCTTGTCACATTATGTCACGCTGAATATCCCCGAAAACTACAGTAAGGGTACACGTGTCTCTGGAGTGCTCATCCACTTGCACGTTAATTTCACGAGCAGGTTGTTCCGTTGATCTGATCAACTGGAACCCTCGTCGTCGTAAGCGACGGAGTGTCAACACCAACAAATTAGATTTCATATTATTGTAAGGAGGAAAGCAAAATAATTTGTTCCTTTTTTTTTTTTCATCCTTTACAACTCTGATATTATAACCCAAATATTTAATATAATTTACGTTCATTTAAATGTTGCAATAATGCAGGATTGTCAAAGGCTCCATCTATAAACTCTACCAAGATTTGATAGTTGTCTTTTATTAATTAAACTTTTACTTTATAAAAGATTTTGATTTAGGCACAAGATCAACAATAAGTTTATAAACGACCAACTTGTCATTTCTTTTTGAATTCTGAAGACAGATCAGTCGAATGATCACGAAAAGATTTCTGTTAACAGGTATAGCTGAGGCGGTTGGTGTATATAACGGTTTCTTCAAGTCCTTCTTGCTTTTAGCTGAAAGAAGCATCGTGTTATAAGATATTTTTTTCCCAATTTATTTCTTTCCTCACAGCTAATTAATCTAGTGTGTGGAGTTGAGTTAAAAACCGTCTCTGCTGTTGTATGATTATGTCTCTCTTTGTGATTTTGTGATTGATTTTTGTAAAGTGTTCCGCTACGGCATTCGCTTACTGTTAAAAGTGTGGATGGACATATTTCTTGTAATCGTTATTATCGGCACGCGTGATGTAGAGTGGCCATTGTTGTAATTGTTGATGCTATTAATTACTTTGCAATAGTGTTTTACTGATTTTGTGTACGTGTGCGTGTCTGTGTGAGTGTATACACATATATACTTAATATACTTATATATAGATAGATAGATAGATAGATAGATAGCTAGATAGATATATATATACACATATATATACATATGCACATACATGGGTACATATATATATATATATATATGCTTATGTATATGTTTGTGTGTATGAACGTGTGTTGTTCTCGCTCTCTGTGTGTGTGTATATATATATATATATATATGTGTGTGTGTGTGTGTGTGTGTGTGTGCGTGTATGTGTGCATGTGTGTGTGTGTGCGTGTATGTGTGTGTGTGTGTGTGTGTGTGTGTGTGTGTATTCTATGTGACTTGCGAATCTATAAAAAACTTAGATACAAACTACAAAGACAAAATTTCTGCGATGCAATTCAAAAACAAACACAATGAAAGAAACGTGACGGCACGAACAATCGCTGTCTAAAGAAAGAACAGCTGCCTTCTAATTAAGTTGCCTTCTAATTTGACATTATCAAATATTAGTATAATAAAAGAGAAAGATGTATAGCGATGTTTTAGAGACAAATAGGGAATAGAGAGCTGACAATTTATTAAATATTGTTATCGAATATCAATACACAGAAGATATATGCATACATATATGCACACATACACGTACACGAACGCACGCATGCACACACACATATACATGTATGTTTGTATGTATGTATGTTTGTATGGATGGATGGATGGATGGATGGATAGATCTACAAACGAATGATTGGATGGGTGAAAATTATGCAAAAAAAAAACACGAAATGAAAGAGACAAGTGAAGAAACAACAAACCTGCTGTATTCATTTGATGCTCAGGAAAAATGGAAATGGTCTTTAAGGTTTCAAGTCTGCTCTCTTCTACTGAAAGGAATGAGGAGAGAAAACAGGAGAGAAGGAAAAAAATGAGGAGAAAAAAACGTGTCTGGATTAACGACTGCGTATGCTGAATTGAGTGACTAGAAGGGTGTGGTTGAAGACGCCGATGGCAAGAGAGACAACAGAGTGTGTGCACAAGTATGTGTGGGCATGTGGGTGAAGATGTGTGCGTGTGTATATGTGTGTTGGGACGAGCACGTGTATACTTGTGTTGACAAACACGTGTATGAGTATGAAAATCATGTGAGCGTATGCATTATATGTATTTATGCGTGAATATTGTGTGTGTCTATGCGTGTCTAAGCATGGAGCTAGAGTGTGTGTCTCTGTTTTCAGTTCATCTGTGTATATGGGGCTGTTAGATACCGAGCGCGTGTGTTGGATAAAGTTAATGTGTAAGTGTGTATATTCTGTGTTAGCGCTTTTATTTATGTAGATGTTGTATGTGTATAATGGTGGCAGCTGATGAAGAAAATTTTCTCTATGTAGCCTGTGTGTTTTCTGTACCTTGTTTATCATACTGTCCATGTTTTTTTTGCAACGTCATGTACCCAGATATGCATCTATATATACATGTAGATGAAGGTATGTACATACATGTACATATATATGCATATACTCATATATTATATATATATATATATCATGGGCTCTCCCGTCGTTAAACGGCGTATGCAGTTTCGGTAATTTGTTGCCGAACAACCACACAGATAATTTAGTTTATAGTGATCAAATGTTTGTGTTCACATAAGCGCACTCCCTCCATCAAATCGACATGACCTGTACAGGTGCATCATGTGCCGCATGTCAGATGACGAAATTATCGCAGAGCATCGTGAAATGAAGTACTTTGCTCAAGAAATCAACGCAACGCTCGGTATGGAAATTGAAACCACGATGTCACAATTGTGAATGCAACATCCTAACCACTAAGCCATGCAAAACATGGAGAGAGAAAGAGAGAGAGAGAGAGAGAGAGAGAGAGAGAGAGAGAGAGAGAGACACGTATGTATGTATATATGTATGTATGTGCGTACGTATGTACGCATGTACTTATGTATGTATACAAGCATGTATGTATGTGTATACACACGTCTACAATATTTTGTATTGGATTAAAAAGTGTTTCTGCAACTTTACCAGCCCCAATTTTTGGCTTTGTAATTCCCCCAATTGTATTTCCATAGATTACTATGTGTGATGTGCGGTTAAGATAGAGACCAACCGCTTTGCCTGCAACACCAATGTTCAACTGGTGGTCAATGAGGAACGCATACACATGCTTCCGGAGCCGTCTTGAGGCTGAGGCCGGCTACTTTGAATAAACGGTTATCCCTCATGTTTCATGGAGATTTGGCTGTTATTTTAACAACTATGTAAAAGCTTCTCCCTTAGCTTATCTTAACCCAACAGAGTGTATGAATTAAAATAAAGGCAAATAAGTAAATAAGTGAGTTGCAAAATGAAATTTAAGGGCGGATAGCGTTGCTATGGAATGGGTACATACAATCGAAAATCACAAGTAAATAAAAACCATTTGAATATTATGGGAACATTATTGATCAAGAGTTTTTAATAGATCTTTCACAAAAGAGTCCTGTGATTGTCTATTATCCGATGTTAAATGAGAAGAGAGATATCGTAAATTATTGTAAATGGATTAAAACGCATAAGAAGGACAGGCGAAACAAGTGTTAGGTTGTTTACCAATGCATATAAATATATCATTTGTGGAGACGCAATGGCCCAGTGGTTAGGGCAGCGGACTCGCGGTCATAGGATCGCGGTTTCGTTGTGAGTGCTTATTGAGCGAAAACACCTAAAGCTCCACCAGGCTCCGGTAAGGGATGGTGGCGAACCCTGCTGTACTCTTTCACCACAACTCTCTCTCACTCTTACTTCCTGTTTCTGTTGTGCCTGTAATGCAAAAGGGTCAGCCTTGTCACACTGTGTCACGCTGAATATCCCCGAGAACTACGTTAAGGGTACACGTGTCTGTGGAGTGCTCAGCCAATTGTACGTTAATTTCACGAGCAGGTTGTTCCGTTGATCGGATCAACTGGAACCCTCGACGTCTTAAACGACGGAGTGCCAACAACATAAGTATATTTAGGAAAATCGGTTTGACTTTCAAGCATT
>NC_068989.1:66460306-66462102 GCF_001194135.2 Octopus bimaculoides | reverse complement strand
ATATATATATATATATATATATATATATATATATATATATAATCAAACTGCCAAATGGAGTTCTTTGTATGTAAATGATGTTACTATTGTTAGCGAACATTTATTTCACCCATTACAAGCTATAATCTTTTCTACTCTAGGCACAAGGCCCGAAATTTTGGGGGACAGGGCCAGTCGATTAGATCGACCCCAGCACACAAATGGTACTTAATTTATCAACTTTGAAAGGATGAAAGGCAAAGTCGACCACGGCGGAATTTGAACTCAGAACATAAAGACAGACGAAGTACTGCTAAACATTTCGCCCGGCGTGCTAACGTTTCTGCCAGTTAGCCGCCTCCATTACAACCTATAACGAATAAAGTATTTTTGGCAGAAAAAAAAATCCCAATATTTAACAACATCACACATTGTTTTTGGAGAATAGAGTATCAACAAAGATGGGATCCTTATGTTCATATGACAACTTGGGTGGATCAAGCAGCTATTTATGACAAAGATTCTGCAGAAAAAGAAATTTGATTTACAGAACAATATATTACTTGCAGAATGTCATTTTCAGTGTCTAGTCTGGCTCTTTACAATTTGGTCAGTAGTTTTCAAGTACTTTCATGCAGCAAAATTTGCTGGAGAATTTATTAAAGAGGAAAAAATGTGGTAAAACATGTGGATTTAGCTTTCCTAGGGCTGAAAGAAGATTCAATTTCTTCACTGTTGCTGAAAATGGCAGACTAAAAAGAAATGGAAAAGGTGTTAAGAAACCATCAACTTCAAAGAAAATCAACTGAAAAATTTATCATTTACTGCTTTTAATATGGTAAGCAAATGTTGACTCTCAGTATATTGGAGAAAATAGAATGATATTTACCTGGTATGTGACTTGCTATCAAACAAAAGCTGAGAAAAATGAAGCTGAAGGTGTTAGGAAAAACTTGGATGAAAATAAATGGCTGAAATTCTTCATCAAATAGTGTGTGCACTATTTTGCTTTTATATTTTTATGGCTTTTTATTGCAGATTTAAAAAAAAATTAAGTTAATATATTTGATTTGAAAATTTCCTTTTATCAAATTAAAGTATTTCTGTCTTATAACTAGAATGTAAAATATAAAGGTGAATATAATTAATTATAATAATTGAACTGTTGCCTGGAAAACAAAAGAGGGCTAAGATGAAAAATGCGGGCATGTGGGCACAGAGCACTCGAACATTTTGTAAGTACTGAACACAGAAATGTACAGGACAAGCAGTAATTAGGCCTTCAAAAGTATACAAGACGAAATATATCTTAAAATATTCCTTTTGAATTTATAAACTAAAATAGTAATAAAAACCTTTTTTATATATTTTATTTTTTACATAAAAGTTTAAATTAAAATACCCAAGAAGTTATTTATTTTCAATTTTCGTGAAAAGACTAATTGCCTACACATTAAAAATTTAACATTACAACTTTAGTAAGGCGGTGAGATGGCAGAAACGTTAGCACGCCGAGCGAAACGCCTAGCGGTGTTTCGTCTGTCGCTACGTTCTGAGTTCAAATTCCGCCGAGGTAGACTTTACCTGTCATCCTTTTGGGGTCGATAAATTAAGTACCAGTTACGCACTGGGGTCGACGTAATCCCTTTTTTTGTCTTTGTTTGTCCCCTCTATGTTTAGCCCCTTGTGGGCAATAAAGAAGTAAGAAACGTTAGCACGCTGGGCGATAGTGCCCAGCGGTATTTCGTCTGTCTTTACATTCTAAGTTCAAATTCCGCCGAGGTCGACTTTGCCTTTCATCCATTCGGAGTTGATAA
>NC_068989.1:66450348-66460013 GCF_001194135.2 Octopus bimaculoides | reverse complement strand
TAAATATTCTTTTTAATGTAAATAGAAAATACGTTGTTATCTGATAATGCAGACTTTAAAGAAATTAATTCTTCTGTTTCTTTAAAAAAGTTTTGTATGTTTTACTTGCATTTTTAAATTACATATATTCTGTATAGATTTAATGTAACACAATACCTGTCATTTAAAATTTTTGGATAATGAAAATTGTTAAGAAAATAGAATGTAATGAATAAGATAACACTAAAAGTAAGACAAATGCTTACCTTAATACAAACATCTTTTTAAATGAAATTTAATATAGACTAAAATTTTTAAAAAAGTGCAGAATGTGTAAAAGCAAAAAAAAAAAAAAGATAGAAAAGTGCACACACTGTTTAATGAACAATTTTAGGAATTTTAAAGGTTTTTTAAAAACGTTTTGTCCTGTACTTTTTTTAGGGTTTAATTACTGCTTGTCTTGTACTTTTCCAGGTTCAATACTTAAGAATATTCTAGGAGACTGCGCCTGCATTTTTCATTCTAATGAATGAATGTATGTCTGTTGATATTCATGTGACTATTTAACGATTGCACACTTAAATTTGCATATAGTATTATCCCATTCTTTCCCTTATCAGTGTCGAAACGACAATTTTGGACACGCTTGACCCTATAGGATCGATGTTGCTTGAGTCCATTTTACGAAGTGTAATATCTTCAAATGAATATTGATATGACTAGACTTTAATAGAAGCACCAGTTATAGCAAGAAAACTAGTTATACTGAGAGGTCTGGTAGAAAACTACGATAAAAGTAGTTGGCAGTTATAATGCGCATTCGTTCTTTCAAAGCAGCTATAATTAATTTAAATTTCATTTATAATTTTTTAAAAAGGCATCAGAAAGGTGATGCATACCTTGCGCGCAAATAAGTCTTTTTTTTGCAAACTATAGCGTGGCTTACAATGCGTTGCTTACCCTCGCCTTTTAATTGAGCTGAATTCTTTTTTTTTCTTTTTTTGTATCACCATTATAGGTATTTGTACTCCGATAAAATTAAGAAATCAACTCGTAAATAAACGAAACCTTCGAATCCATCACTGTACACACACACACAGCTGCATATGTATGTATGTATGTATATATGTATGTATTATCTACAAGTATCTACGTGCATAGGTACACCATGATCTACACAGACGCAGGTGAGGGTCGATTCATATGAAAAAGAAAGTGAACAAAAAGATAATCAAACCAAATGTTCATCATTTCGAGCCACTCACCCTATGAGTGCCAAATGTGGTGAAAATCCATTCAGTCGTTTTCCAGCAATTTTGCAAGCACACAGACAAACACACAAAGACGAGTGATTACAATACCCTGCTTTCCCTTATGCGCACAGGGTGATAATTAAAGTGATTAAATATTTTAAGTCGCTTGTAAACTAACCATAAACACCATAACAACATAATTTAATTATTGGCATTATATATGAAAAATCACTTGTTTTATTTCGTATCTTTAAAAAAATTGAAGTACTTGGCCTGGTGGTTAGGATGCTGGGATTAAGATCATAAAGTGGTGGGTACGAATTTTGAATTTGATAACATGTGTCCTTGAGCATTGCATTTCATTTCACGTTGTTCCAGGCAGCTTAGCTGAAAGGATTACAAACAGAGTGTTGGTGCAGCCCTTTCTCTCTCCAGCGGTCATATTCTGGATATTTCGCTATCTCAAGAGTTGGAGAGCCGAGAGGGTATCTATGTTTTTCGCTGGCTACGTAGGGACCCTGTACAGTTAATGAAATCATGGCACATGCAATAAACCTATCCTAAATTTCGAGTAACTGCCAGACGTAATGAATTAGTCAAAGAACAAGAAAGAAGCTATTAAATCAGTCAAAAGCCGGTGACTTATTTCTTGCGACACTTTTTCCTTCTATTCATAAGCGTTAGGAAACCAAGCAGCACTTTAAAGTTGTATATTTTGAAACTGTTAATTCAAAGTTATCAATATATATTTCTATTAATACGGTTCAAAGTTGTTTATACGCATTAGTATATATTGTATTGTGTTGAACTGCTAACATAGGAAAACCAGCAGAGTGACTGACAAAAATGACATCCAATACTTAACTGCTTAAAGGTGGAGAGATGGTACACCGAGCAAAATGCTTTGCGGCATTTCGTCCGCCTCTACTTCCAGAATTCAGATTTCGTCTGGTCAACTTTACCTTTCATTTTTTCAGTGTCGATAAAATAAGTACCAGTGGATCACTGGAGTCGATGTAATCGACGTAAGCCTTCTCTCGAAATTGCTGGTTCTTGTGCCGAGATTTGAAACCAATATTCAGTTGCATAAAGACGGCAAGCTGGCAGAATCCTTAACACGCCGGGCAGAACGCAAAGCGTCTTTTCGTCTGTCTCTACGCTCAGAGTTCAAATTCCAACGAGGTCGACTTTGTCTGTTATCCATTCGGCATCGATAAAATAAGTTCCAGTTGAAGACTGAGGTCAATGTAATCGACTTTCGAAATTGCTTACGCGAAATTGCTGGCCTTGTGCCACAAATTTGAAACCAATTACTTATTTTTAACATTCTAAGTTCAAATATTTCGAAAACTACTTTATTTATCGTTGCCTCTCGTCTTTTGGGGGTTCAAAAGACAAGTACCTGCAGAATACTAGTCTCCGATAGTACTTATTCTATCAACCATCTATATCCATCCATTAAAACTGAACTCTTCATTAATATGATTATTAATGAAATATATAATAACGGGAGTCATTTTTTATAAAAGTTCTTTTTTCAGCTTTAATGCATAAATTCATTGATTTTCATCACATTGTTTTATTTTGGTGAATACTTCAATTATGTCTCCGATTTTATTCCGTAGTTGAGATTGAACCTATACTGTCGCAAGCAGAATAATAGTATGAATATTTAACAGCCTCTCTCGCTTGCATTTATTTTATTAACCTCAGGTCGGCCCTGACCGAGTATAACCATAATTAAAGGTCTTCTGGCCATTATACCAACGTCAAATGACATTTATTCTTTAATTGCATACATACCGGCGTGTCCCTGATAGTGAGTCATCACAGATTATGTCAAGCCTACATGGGATCCCTAACAATTGCATAGCAAACTACAATAAATTGCAAACTACACGAAAACACACGCTACGCGTTATCCCAAGCTGTACACCGTCCATATGCACAAAGACACAAAAGTAGTTAAGGTAGGTGAAACATCAAGTCAAATGGAAAAGGTGTAGTGTTATCTTTTTTGTCTTTTGATTTGCGTCAGACATTATACGGCGGCCATACTGGTGCATCGACTTGAAAAATTTTAGTCGAACAAATCGGCCCCAATACTTACGTCTTTAAGCCTGGTATTTATTCTGTCATTTTCACCGAACTGCTAAGCTATGGGGACCTAAACACACCAACATACACATGCACACAAGCAAACACAAATGCACGCGCGCACCCCCACCCCCACACACTTACCCACACACATACACACACACACATATACACACACACACATACACACACACACACACACACACACACACACACACACATGACGAGCTTCCTTCAGTCTTCGCTACTAAATCCACTCACAAGGCTTTGGTCGGCCCGAGGCTATTATAGAAGACCCTTGCCCAACGTGCCACGCAGTGGGACTGAATGCGGAATCATGTGGTTGGGAAGCATACTTCTTATGACAGAGCCCAAAAATTTCAACAGTCATAACATTTATCATAAAAATGAAAAAAAAAAAAAAATCACAGACAAAATACAGAACACCCAGAGCATTAATACAGCAATATTCTAAAAGAACACTATCTTTTCCATTCAGCTCAGTCAATCATAAAACACACACACTCACACATTCACTCACAAATAGTCATCACATCAACAACCTCAAGCTGCTACCCACCACACCAAAGAAGATGTGCTGAGATATACACTAACAATGAATGTTAGTATGTAAGGAATCATCAACGTATTTTGCAATTGATCCACTATACGGTTGGCATTTTTATTCTAAACGGATGAAGAGTTCTTAGAATAAAAAGCTACTTAGAATTAAAAAAAAAAAAAACTCGAGGATTAATATGACAATAAATGAACATCTAATCCGTAACTGTTCGTTCAGCAAAGTATAGTTTGTCGAACGAACAATTATGGATTAAATGTCTATTTACATCCGGATTGGTATGCTATTTATCGACTCTGCGAGAGATAGATGATAAACTGGGATTTGAACTCGGTGCTCAGGTAGTTAAAACGATTACCGTGAAGCAATCTATGTGACACTCGCCTCAAACTAATTTAACAATTGGTCTTATACACACACATACATACACACACACATGCACACACAGACACTTGCACACACACACACACACACACACACACACACACACACACACACACACACACACACACACACACAACACTGCGATAAATACTATGAGGGAATCACTCATATGAGCATAGAAGCACTCTTCTTACATCGCTAGCGGGAGATAAATCACGCGTCGTCGCCACCTCCGAGACAACCTGATCACGTGATTTCAGCCTTCCCTTGCTTTGTCAATGGTAGACGCTCGACCGCTAGAGATAGCATATCTCCCGCTAGCGAAGTAAATAAAAGTGCTTATATGCACCAATGTCTCATATTAGAGAATCTCTCATCGTAACTATCACAGCGTCGTGTGTTCTAACACAACGTCCATTCCTATCTATATATTGCTTGTGTCACTTTATCAGAAAAAGCGCACCAAAGATGTGATCATTGTTAGATCCGGTTACACACGAAACCTGAAATGGACAAATATTTTGGTGACGTCGGTAATATTTTAGCGAATCGATATCTTGTTCTTGAGTTGATTTTTCTTTTTGCATCAGATGTAATGATACGAGTTTGATTTCTAAATTTCGCCATTGCTAAGTATTCCTGCTTTACGCACGCGCGCACCCCACACACATACATACATGTGTTTGCGCGTATCAGGTTGAGTCAAAAGCTTTTCGTATTTCAAGCTTTAATTTATAGCTATAAACAAAAGTTCAAACAAATCACATACGAAAAGCGGGAATTCATCAAAACGTATGCTATCATATATTGTCTGTTGCCATCGTTATTTCAGAAGCTAAATTGCACGCTTTACCATTTGGTTAGTTTAGAGGGGAAAAGCTCCCGCCACTCGTTTTCAATCCCTTCCACATTGCTGAACCTCCATCGGTGCAGGAAATGAGCCATGGCTTGGAAAGGTGGTAATCTGATGGCAAAGGTATGGACTGCAGACAGGGTGAGGAAACACTTTCATCTTCTCGAATTCCTCGAGTTTGCGCTTGGTCACACTGGCGGTGTATGCTGGAGGACTGTGTTGCTGTAGTAGCGTGCATTTTCGATTGATTAATGTCAGGTAGCGGGTTTTCAAAGCATCATATACTCGCTGCATTTGTTGAGCATAAAGGTTAGCATTCACAGTTTGGTCATCTGAGACAAGCTCAAAGTGCAGTATTACCTCGAAATTCCAACAAATACACAACATAACCTTCTGTTCAACCACCCTTCCTTGACAGTGGCTTCTGAAGCCTGGCCGGGGCGAAACCACAGATTTCTCATATTAAAATTGCGAAAATAGATCCATTCTTCATTTCCATTTACAATATGACGCCAAAAACGAACATTTCGACGATTTGTCAGCAGTTGTTTTGCAAACATTTATACTTCATTGAGCCTGGTAATTGGTCAGTTCAGCGTCTATTCACAAGGCTGGACTTAGGGAAGCATTGACTAATGGTGCTTTGTGAAGGCAAGTGCTCTGCTGACAATGTACGAGTGCTTGTGTTTAGCCGTTAAACTATTTCAAGCAGGGCCTCATCTTCCAAAACAAAGAATTTCCTTAACATTGACTTGTCTTCGAGCATGGTAACACCTACCTAAAAACGTGTTGTTCTACATGTTCGTTGTCAGTTCTTATGTCTTCTACATCATTAATTTCTTTTGCCGCTGTCTTTGCACTCGATCCTTTTATCCACAGGTACCGTAAAATGCTGTAAAATTATGAATAAATAATTCAGCAACGATTGGACAACAATTTGTATCAAATTATTCATATAACACGAAGATATAAGTTACTAAGAATCAACAATGTAAATCCGAAAATTTTTTTGCCTCAACCTGGTACACACACACGCGCGCGCGTGCGCGCACACCCACCCACACACCCACACACACACACACACACACACACACACACACACACACACTCACTCACTCACTCACTACACCATAGGAATTTAGCATAAGATTGCTCAAAGAGATATTCGACGGAAATTTAATTACTTAGAGATATTACAACGTTTTCATGAAAAGTGAAACGGAAATTGAAAAATGTCGACTATACCGTGCTAATATATGCATTCAAGAATACATACATATATATAAATGTGTGTGTGTGTGTGTGTATCTACATATATACACATACATACATACATGTATATATATCTGCATACATACATCTACATAAACACACAAATTTGTACATGTATGTTTTTATCATGCATGAGAGTGTGGGGGCGATATATATATATATATGTGTGTGTGTGTGTGTGTGTACACACATATATATAGCACATTTATGCCATATATGCATACATATATCTATGTGTTTATTTATATCTACATAAGCGCGCGCACACACACACACACACACATACTTACTATGATGTGAATGTTTTATACTTATGTTGCCGTACATCAAATCATTAAAACATTAATTGAGAAATCACTCAATACGCATGTAGAGTGTATAAAATTGATTTTTAGAATCAAAATCTTACAGTCAGTTTCACTTGTTTCCCGTCCCCTGAGACTGTCTGAAGAAGCAAGAGACTGACAAATAACTGTCAAATATTTTCTTTGGAAATACATCAACTTCTATTAAGTACCGCACAGAGAAGAAAATTAGTGTTATACTCCAATAATTTTTTTGAAAAGTAAAACGACAAAATAATATGCGCAGGTAGATCTACAATAGATTAATTAATTGTTGGCAAAAGCTTGGAAAAATTATTTGCTTATGATGTTCGGTGGGTAAATCCTGGTTATTATTTTGGTATGTCACGGATTATTCCAATGATTTGTTCCCATTTCGCGAAACCTTAGTTGTTTATAATTTATTTTGCTATACTGTTATTACTTTTTTTTTACCATCAATTTAATAATGTGCTTTTTGTTGCTTTGCTCGTCCCATTTTCAACTCGATGTAAGGTAAATCTTCAGATTAACACCCGCACAATTTTCACTAGTGTGTTACGGTTAGGGTTTTAGGGTCAGAGTTAGGGTTTTAGGGTTTAGGGTTAGAGTTAGGGTTTTAGGGTCAGGTTAGGGTTTTAAGGTTAGGGTTAGGGAATTCCGTCCCTAACCCTAACCGTAACCCTAACCTTAAAACTGTAACCCTGACCATAAAACCCTAACCCTAACACCCTAGTGAAAATCGTGCGGGTATGAATCTGAAAATTAACCCGATGTAAATCTACCCATGCATTTTTTTGTTTGTTGTCTGCTGCTTATTTCTCCTGTGTATTGTTCCCCAATGTCTTAGGCCCTTGTGGCTAATATAAGAACTCGTTGTTGTTTTTAAGTCTTGTGCAGACGACAGTTTAATTTCGCTATTTTATCACTAATAAGGCAAGTGTTGTCTTTTAGTCAATCAAATTAGTAGCTTGTCAGATAATATTGGAATAATTTAACAAAATACACGATCATTTTTCGTCGTTATCACGCATGTTCTTTTAAGTAATCAGGAATAGCTAATCAGAGACTGTAATCTGTGAGCCATGATTAAGCTGTTTAAGAGAAGACACGACAGTCTCACTCTCTCTCTCTCTATCTTAGCTTTCACCGACAACCATGGTTAAGCAGCCTTATTTGTCTCTCTTTGTCTCTTCCTCTCTTTCGTTCAGCTAGCGTTTTCTTTTCGACTTAACTTGGGCAGAATAACCTTCGCCAGTCTAAAACCACGTACGTTATCTTCAACTACCTTTTACTTCGCTCAATTTTTCACTTCACTAACACAAACAGTTCTTTTTAATTTTCCACAGTTTATTACCGGAGCTACGAAAAAGATTACAACTGTTGACTGTTTATGTTGCAACAACAACCAACTTTCTTATTGAACAGACATTTTCTCTAAAAAACAAAGTAGCACAGCAGGTGTTTACATTTCTACGTAATTTGCCAGTGCGTTTGTTTATAAGTCTACAATCTCCTACAGATTTATTACGATAATAGCTACGTAATACTGAATCTACTTTCGAACTTCAATCACTATGTATGCCTTAATCTAACATTTTACTTGCCTACATATCTACCACCCAAGTCCCGTTTCACCATAGTTCGAAGCCAAATTTTCAAACGCGATATATCATCATAGACCACAATTTTCTCCTCTGTTCCCACCACTTCATTTCAGTCAGAATTAACAGTAACCAACTACGATGCAGTAATTACAAGTCATATCAAATATTGACCAACTCAATAGTGACACAGTAATAACATCATTTATCATACAGGATGTCTTCAGGACAAACTATAACAAACATAGAAGCATCGTTTTCCCACTGAATACCCGCCCCAATCCTAATCAGTAGAATTACGGCTTTAATTCTTTCTTTTTTTTAATAAATTGTTTTATAATCTGCTAATTTTCTCTAACACTGGAACATAGTATTGATTTTTTTCCCCAGTTAGTTAGTATTTAATCATTTCCACTTTTCAATAGTTTTAAACATGTTTTCTGAGTCTTCCAGACAACAAGTAGGATTTCCTTGTATTTTTATTTTGCTTCTCTTTCATAAATTATTACATATTCAATGTTGATTTGTATTGCACACACGCATGCGCATTGGCATGAATACACAAGAAAATACAAAATGAATACACGAGATAATGCAAAATACACATGATATCTTAGTTATGTAGTTGAGTAGCAGCATACATTTTGCAGTTTGTGGTTCCACTTCATTTTACCCGCCAACTCAGCATTAATATATGGCAGCACGAAAGCAAAACAAATATGTATCTAACAAAGATTTCACCTTTGCACAGTGTGCCGGTGTACGTGTTATCTTGTTTCGATCCCTTGACCAATTCATAAGCTTTATCATTTTTTCCTTCAAAAATTTTACATCTTTATTTGATCTACGATGTCGATTGCCTTATATTCATTCCTATCAATAGTTATTTTTAATGCAGTCTACGAGTGGCCAATTTAGCAACCGTGTGTAGATATAGTTCAGTATGACACTTTTGTGTTATTTTAACCAATCAGAAATTAGTAACCTGTCAGTCCTTTTTAGCTATTGTTGTTGTTGTTGTTGTTGGCACTCCGTCGCTTACAACGTCGAGGGTTCCAGTTGATCCGATCAACGGAACAGCCTGCTCGTGAAATTAACGTGTAAGTGGCTGAGCACTCCACAGACACGTGTACCCTTAACGTAATTCTCGGGGATATTCAGCGTGACACAGTGTGACAAGGCTGACCCTTTGAATTACAGGCACAACAGAAACAGGAAGTAAGAATGAGAGAAAGTTGTGGTGGAAGAGTACAGCAGGGTTCACCACCATCCCCTGCCGGAGCCTCGTGGAGCTTTAGGTGTTTTTGCACAATAAACACT
>NC_068989.1:66448695-66449386 GCF_001194135.2 Octopus bimaculoides | reverse complement strand
TAAAAGTTCAATGGGTACATGCAGTACTTCATTCTGGTTTTGAGTGTTTTATAGTAAATGAGTATACTCTATGAAATGTGTATACAATGCTGAGTATGCATATATATATGTACACAATATATATACATATATATATATAGATGTATACACACACACACACACACACACACACACACACACATATATATATATATATATGTTCTCCTCTCGAACTGCGCTTTCTACGCATTTCGATCGAATACCTGCGAATGAACACGGGATCTTCTAACGATAATGTAAATTTCATATAATCAAGGTATTCTTGACCTGAAGAGTAGGCAGCTATGAAACATATGTAGCCTGGATTTTATCTACTCCATTCCCTAATTTGGGATATTTATTCGTATATATAGCAACCCAATTGCTAACCATGAACTATAAAATAACCTATATTTACCTACTTGTTAATCAAAACAACCAAGACAGCATGGCGGAAGAACGGTATAGTTAAATAAATAATTTTTAATAATCTGTTCTGATAGATAATTGTGTTTTTTGGTCATTTGTTCTAATGGAAGCCATTCCTGAGGAAGTGCCAAACGTCAGACATCCAACGGATCAGTCGCTGGATAGAGTTGAGCACAGAAATGTTGACATCGAATGGTAAATAATTAAATAAATGGAATAAAAATCGATCGTGTTGGAAGTCTCT
>NC_068989.1:66446875-66447973 GCF_001194135.2 Octopus bimaculoides | reverse complement strand
ATATATATATATATATATAAGATTTTGAATTTAGTTCACGGACCCTCAGTACCTTTGCAGACCATCAGAGGTCCGCGCGCGGACCACAGGGTGGGAACCACTGTATTATGTATATATGTAGATATATAGAGTTAGTTTTTTTTTTGTCCCTCAAGGAACTGTGAAATTTAAAACATCCGCTCTGTTACTTCACTGTTTTTTTTTGCAATCTTCTGTTGTTCATTTGTTTTTTTTTCATATTTTCGTTTCACGTCACTTCTCTCATCACATAACTTTTTTCATATTCCGCTGCCAAATGTTGCCAAGTCATTTTACTGCTTGCTTGTGTAGGTATTTATGTTTGTTTTATGTTTGTATATATATAGTTCTATATCTGGGGCGGTGAGCGTTCACGTGTGAGTATGCATGTATGTATCTATGTGTATTTGTATACATGCTTGTGTACCCGCAAGGAGTCACCTGTTGGCAAGTAAAAAGATAGATGCTTTTAAAAGTTTCGGAAAATCTTGTTAGTCTCAGTTTTTTTTATTTCGCTGAAATTTCATGTTTGTTTCTAATAATAAAGTGTTTGGTATTACAATGACTCTCGTCTCTATCTGGTTATGTTTACCATTATTTCATCTTTTACTTGTTTGCGATGTATTTGTTTAGATCGATAGTTAATTCAATTTTCTTGAATACCTGCCTCAGTGTTACTTCATATCTTTCCATTTCCATAACAGATTTTTTAAAATTTTATCTCAGCACGCTTTCGTTACACATCTGTGACCTCATCATGACTTTTTTTCAGATTCAATTGCTTTTCTTTTTTTCTATTTTGTCAGAGTTAATTCTTGTTTACTTGTTTACCATGAAAGCTAAACATTGTCAAGTCAAACGTTTTACCGTGTGTCTGTTTATATTCATGTGAGCTGTGTGTGTGTGTGTGTGTGTGTGTGTGTGTGTGTGTGTGCGTGCGTGTAGTTGTGTATTTACTGTCAAGAAAAAGTGGAAACCAAATAAAAATGTCCAAAGCTTTTAAAATTTTTTATCTTTTTATTTGTCAATATTAGGTATTAGATAGAAAGCATACAATGATACATATGCACACGTGTACAC
>NC_068989.1:66441869-66446849 GCF_001194135.2 Octopus bimaculoides | reverse complement strand
CACACACACACACACACACACACACACACACACACACACACTACTCTCTCTACTCTCTCTCTCTTTCTTTTGCCCAAGTACACTCGACACATGTGTGAACGCGTCCATCGCATTCACATGATCTATATATATGTATGTTTGCTTGTGTATAAATGTGTGCCTGTGTGCAGGTATACATGTATACATATATGCATGGATGCATACGTGTGTGTGTGTGTGTGTGTGTGTGTGTTTGTGTGTGTGAATATTAAGCAATAGCTTGTTTCAGTTACACATTACATAAGATTCGTCGGTGCAGAACAAATCTATATCAGCAGATAGGAATTTAAATGAAGAGAATTTAAAATGGCTTCTAGATAACAGTATTTAGCTCTCCACTGATCAGTTCGGGTCATTTTTATGTTTTTGGCTATCATAGCCACCTCAGTTCTTTTACTGGAAGCTCTATGTGGCGGAGGAGGCAGGAAGTTGCTATCACTTAGTTGGCATTCTGCAATGTGTGATATTTCAGCGACATAAGCGACATTGAGTGTTACACGTGATAGAGAAGACAAAATGTTTTAGCTGTCATTATTTAGGTCACGGTATTTTAGCAATAAAAAGGTACCTCACTGTTCGACATATTTATCTTGGAAATCTTAAAAAACGTGAACATCCCCACACTTTAGCCTGTATAGTAATGATGACCTAGTAATCCCAAGCTATGTGAACGGCCCCACCTTAAATAAATTCAGAGGGAATCTTATATTTTTAAAGAATTCAGCATAATTATAAGTATTACCACCAATTCGGCAAAGGTCAACTTCATGGATGTAGGCTGACAATGACAAGGAACATGATTATATTCATAGGCACCCAAGCCACTCTTCAGTTGAAATTAGAACCTTGGTTACAGCAGAAGAATCTCCAATCTATTGGTGGAAAGAGAGTTCTTCACTAGAGCTACTCACTACCATGAAGTGATATTGGTAAAGTGTAGCTTTACTGATAAGCTAATGTATACGGAGGACATCACATTGTCAATCCCAAACTCAAAGGCAGTTACAGAGAGAAAGGTAGTCTAGTTCAATTCTCCAGTCAATATAGACGTTTCTAACATAGCTAGGACTTTTATTGACGCTAATTAAAAACCACTTCCCGAGAACCCAATAGATATTATAAATCGTTTAACTCGCATAACATCGAAGCTATCCACTCATGCTTAAAAAATATCGCTTCCAGCATTGCACGCAACAACTGAAACAAACACGCAACAAACATGCACTCATACAGTTGTTACTCTCACAATATAACTTGCAACATCAAAGACACCACCGTGTAACCATTGCAGGGATCCTGTACCTGAAACGCTGGATCTATGGAACCACCTCATACCATTCAATGGCATAACGAGTTACCATGCAGTGGAGTGAAGCGTGAATGTGAAGGCTTATAACAAGTATAACACTAAAATGCAATTTGTTAGTAGCAGAGAAAATAGAAAGTTTTACCATGCTCATTAACATTATTCTCCTCTTGTTTCCACTGGAGAAAACTTAACTTGTATAATTTAAATATATTCCTCTATCGGAGGAATTCTTCTTTTAAAGCGTGTAATGTCCAACAGACTGCATTACCGTGAGCCATCAGTTTCTTCCTTCAGGTTTATTTCATCCTTTCTCCAGCATTGCCGATTCAATCTCCAAATAGGGCCTCAGGGCCACTACAAGAAAAATTCTAACCTTTAGCAACTACTCAAATTCCTTGGTGTCTAGTTAGATAATTCCATATTCGAAATTTTTCCAGCGCTTTCAATGTCCAAATCATTCTATACTCCAAAATTCGACGGATCGTTCAGCCAATAAGTAGCTTGATCTGCCATACGTATTGATTAAATGGGAATATACACAGATCTCGAGCCTGCGATATATATGCAGAGGGAGTAATTAATGTAGAGTACCGTCAAACCGACATCAAAAACTCCAGTCAGCTCGCTGATAAGAATAAGATGCACCTATGTGCATTACTGCTAAAATGTAAGTAATATTGAATGAATAGACCAGTGCATTTCGAATGTCGACTATTTTCTTTCGTATATTGTATGTTGGTTCGTGTTATTTAAAAATGTCAATTCTACAATTGAATATTCAAAACTGCAGTTGTTTTCGGTTTCTGGTTATTTTTTTTTCTCCTCTTTCTTTCATTTATTTTAATTATTTTTTTTTGTTATACGAAACTGTTGGATTCATATTGATTGACATTGGCCATTTGACATTAGACATCATTATCTTCACTCTTTCTGTTTACAGCTTTGTATGTACACACGCACACACACACACACACACACACACACACACACACACATACACACACGTGCGCACGCGCACGCACGCCTATGTATTGTTATCATTCCATTTTGTCCCCTTTCTTTTTTTCACTTCTTTTTCTTTGTTCGCCGTACGTGTGTTTATACAAATGTGAGAGTACATGTGTGCGTGTGTGTATGTGCGTGTGTGCGTGTGTGTATGCACACACACACACACATATATATATATATACATATATATACATATATATGCATATGTATATACATGGATAAGTTTAAAGAAATAGATAGATATAAATTTATCGATATTATTTGATAAAATATGCTTCCCTTTTTTATACCGTCACATTTAAAATAAAATTTCATTCACGTGGAAGTAACTTAATTTCTGTTGAACTTGTACTACAAAAGAGCAATGCACCAGAAAAAGCTATGCTAATACGCTGCAAATGGATTGAGTATACATTTAAAATCTACCTTCAAGAAAAGAAAGAATGAGAAAAAAAAAGAAAGAAAATAACATGGTAACAAGATAATGCCGTATGCAGAGATTATCAGACACGTGAATGGAACCTGGAGATAAGAGGCGATTAACAATGTCAAAAAATCAAAGTCGATCAAAATAAATGGGTAGACCAAAATATGCAACAGAAAGGAAGGTGTAGATAATGGGGCCGTTAAGACCTGACCTTTAACTAACTTTTAAACAGTTGCAGTGGATTTACGACTGAGACCTAACCTCTGTTTGTGGCAAACATTTCGAAGTCTCAAGAAAAAAGTGAAAAGTTATTTTAAGAATTCTGTGTATACATTTAATGACCAATCCGAAACCTTAACAATGTTGTTTCTGCTTTTATAGGCAATGGCAGATGAAGTCATTCAGTAAACAAATACAATTCCGAAAATAAATCAATATACATACATACAGATATCTACCTACCTACCTACCTACCTACCTACCTACCTACATACATACATACTTACACAGTGGCGGACTGGCCATGGTGCCAGCTTGCCCGATGGCAAGTGGGCCCCTGCGCAATTAGAATCCATATACGGGGGCCCATGTTAGTATCTAAGGGGTCTGTCCCCTCAAGTTTGAGAATT
This sequence comes from Octopus bimaculoides, assembly GCF_001194135.2. Taxonomy (NCBI): domain Eukaryota; kingdom Metazoa; phylum Mollusca; class Cephalopoda; order Octopoda; family Octopodidae; genus Octopus; species Octopus bimaculoides. Next base: position 66,443,437 of record NC_068989.1, on the reverse strand, counting down.
TTTTAACTCACTCCTGGAAGAATGCATTAACTATTTCAGCCTGGCTGTGTTTGTAGACATTTGACAAAAATACTTTTAACAAATAAATAAATAAATAAATAAATAAATAAATGATAGCATTGTAGTTGCTAGCAACGAATATCTTTAGACCCAGTCCGCCATTGTACAAACATCCATACATACACAAACACATGCATACATACATACACACATACATACATACATACATACATACATACATACATATACATTATATAGGGTTGGCCAAAAGTCACCGGACAGTAAATCAAAATTCCATAAATACTGTCTGTATTCATTCGAATGACAAAATACGTCGCTCGAGAAGGACTTCAGTCTGAAGAATTTTCATGCTGTTTCATATTTAGATGCTTTTATTAAATTCATTCAGTTGTTAAACATAAATAAATCTTGGAATTAGATGGCTTTGATTTACTGTCGGGCGACTTTTGGCCAACTCTGCATATATAATATATATATATATATGGGAGAATTTACGAAAAAAAAACAACAGACGAAGACAGGTGGTGTAAACAACAAATGGAGGTATTAGTTTAACGCTCGGGAATAGAGAAAGTCTTTGACGTTTCGAGCTACGCTCTTCAACTGAAAGGAACACAGAAAGAAATAAGGAGAGAAACAAGGAGAAGGCATGCTAACGATTCTGTCACCTCACTGCCTTGAAAGCAGAAACTCGGAAAAGGGAACATAAGACGTGGAATATTCCAAAGTGATAGCTTATCTCCATTACTATTTATATTGGTCATGACACCGCTCACTATGATACTACGAAAAGTTAAAACTGCTTACGATTTGGGAAAAGGAAATGGTCTGATAAATCATCTCCTTTTCATGGATGATATAAAGAGTTATGCTTGAAATGAGAAACAGCTTGAAAGTCTTGTACATACTGTCCGCATTTTCTCAAATGACGTAGGTCTGGAAAAGTACGCTATACTGAAAATGAAATGAGGAAGATTTGAAAGAAGCCAGAGAATTGAAATGCCAAATGGGCAAACAATGAGAGCGGTTGAGAAAGGACAGTGATATAAGTACTTGGGAATACTGGGAGCAGACGAGATAAAAATGAAGAAATGAAACAAATTACTAGTGGGGAGTACACAAGGAGAGTAAGAAAATTATTGCAGTCAGAGCTGAATTCCACAAATCTTATTGTGCTATAAGGTGAAATGGACAAGAATGAAATGCAAAGAGAGCACGTCAGATAGACAGACACACAGATAGGTAGATAGATATTAGGTTGGTGCATGATTATTGCGGCTTTTTTTCAATAAATTTTATTCAATAAAAACAATAGCAACATTTAACAAAAACGTCTTTAAATGATTATTCTGGAGCATATTCACCATTCAGAACTCCATTTTATACACCGGAGCGAAGACATGTTACGATACAGGTAGAGAAATTTGAAAAGAAAATACGAAACCGGTTATTTCTCCAAATACAATGTTTCTATACTCAAAATTTTATAACATTTTTCTAACATAACGATTTAAATATATACTTTAACCATGTAACACAAGCCTTCT
>NC_068989.1:66439761-66441282 GCF_001194135.2 Octopus bimaculoides | reverse complement strand
CACATCCTTATCTTTTACTTTTTACAGTCATTAGACTGCGGCCATGCTGACGCATGGCCTTGAAGAATTTCAGTCGAACGAATCGACACCAGTATTTACCTTTTGAAACTTGGTATTTATCCTATCCGGTCTCCTTTTGTCGAATCGGTGAGTTGCTGGGACATAAACACACTAACATCGGTTGCCAAGCAGTGATGAGGGGACTAACACACACGTGTGCGCGCGCACACACATTTATATGTGACACGACGCGCTTCTTTCAGTTTCCGTCAGCCAAATCTACTCGCAAGGCTATAGTAGAAGACACAGACAGACAGACAGACAGACAGATAGATAGATAGATAGATAGATAGATAGATTCATGTGTACATATGTGTGAATTTTTGGTGTATTGGGGTAAATATATGTTTATACTGCAATGTATTTAATGGCTCCCCTTTCATATCAAATGTTAAAGTTATTTCATATAATTGTATAAAGTAAACAGAAATTGTCACGACTGCTACTGTAAACATATTACAAAGTATTAAACGTAGAGAAAATACAAGGTTAAGAAAAAGTATGTGGATTAGCAGTTTCTTTCATACATTCAAAGCCTGTCAAATGAAAGGCTATCTGGATGTTTTGAAGAACAAGCCCTTAAGTAAAACTGTTGAAGCTTCAATGTAAGTTTTAAAATCTTAAATGTCATAAAATTCTGTTTTATATTTAAAAGAGGATTCTGTATTTGCTGTAGTAGTTTTGATAAAAATTTATGTCCAGTGAAATAAACAAAACTATCAAATACAGAAAATCGAACAATGTTTCTGATAAAAAAAAAATTAAGTTCCTGTGTTTCAAGAATCGAGTGTGTTATGAATTCTTATCGTCTGCAGCGAGGTGTTCCACAAAAGTGAAATACAGCAGTGATTTGCATATGCATGTTAGAATCTGCTGGAACATATTAAGAACGTTTATATAGGTCATTGCTTTGAGTTTTGCTGTTCTGCAAGCACATGATATTTCATTATCGGTTCGGCAGAGATCGACAAACCTCAGCGAATAGTTTGTTTGCTGAATTCTATAAACAAGAGACAGCACATATTGAAGCAGGGGTGGCTTTAGTTGAAGAGACACTACCAGATGGAAACATTTCAGTGGCTTAAAATTCTCTTATATCAATGAATCAAGTGTGTTATAAACACAGATAGTTTGAAGAGAGATATTCTCCGAAGACAAAATACAACTACGAATCTGCTGGAGTTATTAAGAATGGTTATAAGAAAATAAGATGACGAATGAATGAATGATTATCTTATTAACTACATTACCTTATGACTGTTTCTGCTAAAAGATGCAGTGGACTCGTAGCTGAGTGCTTTAGTAACACTTTTTAACTTCATCGGAGCATCGAATACGAAGTGCAGTTTATTTGAGAAAAGATTTACATTTATGTTTATATATATAGAGAAAAGTATTACCAATGAAAAAGCCAACACGTACATCGGGGATGAAAGTCGTGGGTTCCTCTCATAAAGGATA
>NC_068989.1:66437664-66439751 GCF_001194135.2 Octopus bimaculoides | reverse complement strand
GATTAATAAGGTGTATATTTAAGAACTGAAATATTTACATTGTCCAAAATTGATTATATGTTCATACTAAAGCACAGATGTGCTTTAATTCAATGACGGAGCTAAGAGTTGAAAAATGTGCGCGACCTTGCGGACGACCTTACTATGGAACATGTCGCAACCCACTGGAAGGTTCGAAATTCCATTTTAAACAAGGACAAATATTCAAAATTAAGACTGAGTTTACCTGTGCGTCCAAAAATGCAATCTTCGTCATAACTTGTTCAAAACGTGGTTACGACTACATAGGGAAAACAAGAATGTCTCTCAGATGGAGAATGACACTGCATACGGAACAAATCTATTTCTCAAGATAGAGACAAATACAACAAATATATATATAAACACTATTATTTCAAAATCTCTCAAACTAAAGACTATTTGCCAACATAATTTGGCAGCCGTAGATGGGACGAATGCTACAGTTGTTTAGCCTCAGGAAACGTCTTTTCCAGCTGGCTATACGACACAATATCTGTGTCCTTACATTTTCGAACAGGAGAGCTCAGCACCGCCATACAACACAGAGAAACATCTGTGGACCGGTTATTGCGTTTTCTCAGCACAGAATAGCTGTTCGGCTTGACGGTGCTGCTGAACTCTCGTTCGAAAATATATAATTTTCAAAGTGACACACCAATGCTCTAATAAACAGAAACGTTATTCCTTGGGCTAAACAACAGTAACGTTTGTCCTATCCAGGACTGGCACATTATGTTGGCAAATAGTCTTTACTTTAATGTACTGTTATTGAATATCTTGCTTTGAGAGATTTAGAAATAATAATGTTTCTATTCATTAGATCAATGGTTGTGCGTCACTTACAAAATTATATATTTTCGAACGGGAGTTCAGCAGTACCGACTAGCAGAGCAGCTACTCTGTGCTGAGAAAGAGCAGTAACACAGAAACCGGTCCCCAGATGTTGCTTTGTGTTGGATGGGGGTGCTGAGCTTCCCTGTTCGAAATTATAAGGACACAGATATTGTGTTGTGTAGCCTGCTGGAAACGACATTTCCTGGGGTTAAACAACAGTAACATTCTTTCAACCCAGAACTTGGCAAATAGTCTTTACTTCTTATATACATATATATACATTTATATACATATATATACATATATATATCAATATACATATGCTTATATATATATATATGTTTGTATATGTATATATATGTATATATATATTATAATTAATAAGTCTAAGGGTAGCAAAAATTAAAAAAAATTAATTACTACCAGTGGTAGAAGAAAATTAGTCAACAGACTATATATTATTCATGTAAAATAGTGTACGTTTAATACACATTAGAGATGCCCATAAAGGGCATATAACCCGCTAGAAAGAGCAGCTAAGGCTCTGCACCACAAAAAAGGGATAATTTCGAAAAGGAATGAAAAATGAAAACATTTACCATCTATATTTCGAACCGGGGTTCAAGTTATTTTAGTAAAATAAACTATTTATTCTGCCAGGACAACTATCATCAGCGAAATAACCTAGAGCAACCATATATGCACGAGGCACTCCATCTGGCTTGTGCATATATGTCTAATTTTTCAAAATTACCGCGCATGTGCGGAATACATAATCGGCAGCAAATACAAAAAAATGCCGATTTTTCAGAAATTAGCCAAAAACATTTTATAATTAATAAGTCTAAGGGTAGCAAAAATAAAAAAAAATTAATTACTACCAGCGGTGTAGCGAGAAAAAAATTAGTCAACAGACTATATATTATTCATGTAAAATATACATTTAATACACATTAGAGATGCCGATAAAAAGCATCTAACCCGCTAGAAAGAGCAGCCAAGGCTCTGCACCACAAAAAAGGGATAATTTCGGATCTTTTTGGTTTGACGGGCAACACTTGTTTTCTTAACAAAACACTTTCAAACTTGGGACACTGATAGAATGTATCATATAAAACAACTTTTTCTCTTAGCCTTCTTAACAAAAAATTGTACATCGCAAGTTATTTCATGTTAAAGTTGTCGTATTTCTGTAATTTCAACCAATCACTGACGTCTATTCAGCTGAATAC
>NC_068989.1:66436186-66436735 GCF_001194135.2 Octopus bimaculoides | reverse complement strand
CTCTCTCTCTCTCTCTCTCTCTCCTCTCTCTCTCGCTCCTCTCTCTCTCGATTCCTCTCTTTCTCTCGCTCCTCTCTCTCTCTCTCTCGCTCCTCTCTCTCTTCGCACTCTTCCGCTTCTCTCTCTCTCTCGCTCCTCTCCCTCTCTCGCTCTTCTCTCTCGCTCCTCTCTCTCTCTCGCCCTTCTCTCTCGCTCGCTCTTCTCTCTCTCTCTCTCTCTGTCTCTACATACGTACATAGTTACGTACGTACATACATACATATATAGGTACATGCGTACATATATACATACGTACGTAGGTACGTACGTACATCCATACATACGAACGTAGGTACGTACGTACATCCATACATACGTACGTAGGTACGCACGTACATCCATACACACGTACGTAGGTACGTACGTACATCCATTGATGCGTACGTACATCCATACATACTTACGTAGGCACGTACGTACATCCATACATACGTATGTTCGTACGTACATCCGTACATACGTACGAGAGACAGATATATATATATATATATATATATATATATATATATA
>NC_068989.1:66430548-66435319 GCF_001194135.2 Octopus bimaculoides | reverse complement strand
GACAGTACTTTTTCATACACCAAACATTTCAGCTGTTTTCGTTAGGCTAGTGCCTGCCATACGAGCACCAACAATTTGACCTCTTTCAAAGTACAATAGATCTGTCATTTTAATGAATTTTAATTACCTTTTCTGATGATATTTGAAAAGAAACAGCAATTTTAGCAAAACATATAAGCAACAATAATAATAAATCAAAAAACATAAAAATAAACAAGCTTTTGACGGTTTTGTAGATATTTCAAAATTATGATGCTATGATGCTAGGTGTTTCCATTATTTTGTCCAACCTCTGTATATATGTATATACACACATATATAAATATATATGTGTGTGTGTGTGTTAAGTAGTCTGCTTACCAACCACATGGTGCAGTCCCACAGCATGGCACCTTGGGCAAGTCTCTTCTACTACAGCCTCGGGCCGACCAAAGCCTTGTGAGTGGATTTGGTAGACGAAACTGAAAGAAGCAGCCCGTTGTATATATATATGCATATATATTTCTATCTATCTAATTGAAACAATGGCAGAAAAAAAACTATGAACATTTCATATTCTTTATTATATTTGTTTCAATAATTTTATAATTTCGTATTTCTGCTAATAAATTTATATTCAATAAATAAAGTATTCATAAATATTAATTTCAAAATGTAAAATAAAAGAATATAGTTATTGAAAGAACCTCAATGAAGGTTACAAATTATCATTAATTTGTTTTCTATCCAACACCAATGCTTTTTACGTGGTACCTTGGTTTTGGGAGCTCAATTCTGTTGCGCTGGGCGGGCCTTCTTGAGTACAGCAATGCACCACATATCTCTGTCCTCTGCCGTCTCTTTCATGAGGGTCAGTGTTTTGAGATCAGCCTTCAATACTTCGTCCCTTGTGTTCTTGAGTCTCCCTCTTCCATAACTTCCCTCATAAATGTGTGTGTGTTGTAATTCTACCTTGGTCACTCCCACTCTCTCTTCTATAATGTGAGTATTCATGTAGCTCCTCTACAGTTAAACCCTTTTCTATTCTGGCCCCTCCTCTCATACTCATATCCTCTTATCTTATAACATAGTGCCACTTCCCTCCCTACTGCAGCTTCATTTAGTCAAAAGGGATCTTAGTCTTACAAGTTGCACGGTGACCTCATTAGTGCTGATACCATGAAAAACGAACCCAGTGTTTTAGCATTGGGAAGAGCATCCAGCTGCAGAAACTATTCCAAAGCAGACATTGTAGCATAATGCAGTTTTAGATTCTTGGATCCTGACAACCATTCTATTCATGCTAAGAACATGGACATTAAATAATGATAATACATATAGATATACCTATTCATCTAGTCTATATCCTGTTCAATTGGGTCCTATCCTGCAGGTACTTGGAAACCTTACCGGTGCTGGTGCCACATAGAACGTGCCCAGTGCACTTTGTAAAGTGGTCGGCGCTAGAAAGGACATCCAGTTGTAGAAGCCGCCCCCAAAATGACATAGGACATGATGGAACTCTCTGGCTTGTCTATTCTTGCCAAACCATTCAAATCATGCCAGCATGGAAAAAAGGATATTAAATGATGATGATGTGTGTGTATCATCATCATCATCGTTTAACGTCCAACCCATGCTAGCATGGGTTGGACGATTTAACTGAGGACTGGCAAGCCAGAAGGCTGCACCAGGCTCCAATCTGATCTGGTAGAGTTTCTACAGCTAGATGCCCTTCCTAATGTCAACCACTCCAAGAGTGTAGTGGGTGCTTTTACGTGCCACCAGCACAAGTGCTAGAAGGCAACGCTGGTAACGATTACGCTCAAATGGTGCTATTTACGGGCCACTAGCACGGAAGCCAGACAGTTGCTCTGGCAATGAATATGTTTGACAGTGGTGTTAGTCTGTTAGTGCTCCACCGGCGTGGTGACCAGTCATCGAGTATGGTCAAATTACGATTTCACTTGCCCCAACAGGTCTTCGCAAGCAGAGTTTAGTGTCCAATGAAGGAGAGGTTGGCATGGGTGCCAGTATATATATATATATAATATATACACGCATACATGAATACATATCAGGTGACCAAAAGGTTGCCTTATCATTTAACACATAGATAATCAATTTAACCCTTTTCTTACCTTATCTACATTGAAATAGTCTGCAGTGTTTCAATTAATTTTGAAAATAATAAAGAATTTAGTGAATTAAATTTGTCAGAATGGACTAGGCAGAGCAGGAGGATGCATATGGATGGAAAGGGTTGCTGAAGAGGTCACAGATGTATGACGAAAGATTTCTGGACATACGGTAAAATAAATACAATAATAAATGAGTGAAGAATGAATATATAACGTATGTGTTTGTTTGGTAATAAAAAGAAAGTCCTAAAAAATTAATGACTAACCCGAAATACAACAACATCTGTTTCAACACATGATTTCACATCAGGAATCTTACAAAACAAATTAATAAATGTAACTTTGTCATTATTACGCTAGTATTTGGAACATGAAATTAAAATGAAATTTGGATAAAAGGCTTTTGTGCAGATTATTTTAAAACAGAAAATTTATAACATTGAACCAAGGGTGGCCTCCTGAGCATTAGTATGAAAAAAGTTAATTGTTAATTGCAGCGTGGCTTTTGGGTCACCCTGTACAAAGTTCAGCCTGCAATGTCCAGTCAAGGTACTAGATTCATACAGAAAACATACATAAAACAACACAATACGAAATGTAGTTAATTTACATTGTTTTTATTTATTTATAAAGAGGCAAAAAATAGATTCGTGTCCTTCCTGAATGGAAAGTGAATGTCACAGTATCACAGCATATGGTGTCTCAGAAGACAAGACTGTAGACAACTTAACAAAGTTCTGTTGCCTGATTTGAGCAGTATTGTTAGTGTAGATTCAACGTTAAGCAGCTTAATGTGGATTAAATAGGTGCAGAAATCCAAACATTGACCACACAGCAGGGCTTCATTTTCTGAAAAAAAAAAAAAAAAGTTAATAACATTTATATGTGTGAGTGAAGAAAAAAAATTATAGAGATTATAGTTTTAGTGGAAATTAGGATCAGTAGGAGATTCTTGTTACTAAGTCCCAGATTAACAGCTGACCAGCAGAGCGATTGTTTATCTTAGATCCTTTATTGTTTACTTGTTTCAGTCATTGGACTGCAGCCATGCCTTGAAGTGTTTTACTCAAATGAATTGATGCCAGTACTTATATTTTTTAAAGCCTGGTACTTATTCTAATGGTCTCTTTTGCTGAACTGCTAAGTTATGAAGATGTAGGCATCAACTGTCAAGGAGACAAACACAGACAGACACACACACATTTATATATACACACACACATTTATATATACACACACACATTTATATATATACACACACACAGAGGTTTCTTTCAGAAGGGGTAGACCCAGGAAGACATGGGATGTGGTGGTGAAATATGATCTTTAGTTGTTGAACCTCATCCAAGTGACTGAAATTTTTGGATATTTGCTGTTCTGGAGAAGACATGTCAAGCCAAGTAGCCAAGTGTATCATAGTCGTTGCCAATGCCAGTGACACATTAGAGGCACCTGTGCCGGTGACACATAAGAGGCATCCATGCTGGTGACATGTAAAAAACACCTGATATACACAGTAAAGTGGTTGGCATTATGAAGGGCAACTAACCATAGAAGCCAAGCCAAAACAGAATGGAGCCTGGTGCAGCCCTCCAGTTTACCAGCTCACCATCTAACTCATGCCAACATTGAAAACAGATATTAAATGATGATGATGATAATGTATGTATGTACATATATATATGTGTGCGTGTGTGTATATATCATCATCATTGTTTAACGTCCGTTTTCCATGCTGGCATAGGTTGGATGGTTCGACTAGGGTCTGGAAAGCCAGGAGGCTACACCAGGCTCTAGTCTGATCTGGCAGTGTTTCTACAGCTGGATGCCCTGCCTAACACCAACCACTCTGAGAGTGTAGTGGGTGCTTTTTTTACATGCCACCGGCACAGGGGCCAGAGGGGGCTGGCATCGACCATGATCGGATTGTGCTTTTTACGTGCCACCGGCACGGGAGCTAGTTAAAGCGGCATTGGCATCAGCCATGTTTGGATGGTGTCATTTATGTGCCACCGGCATGGGGACCACAACTACAATTTCTATTTGATTGTGATTTGATTTTATTTTGATTTTGATGCACTTGACTCAATAGGTCTCCTCAAGCACGGCATGTCTCTCTCTGATCCAAGGTGCTTTTTGAGTGGGCTGGTTATGTGACACTGGTGTAGGTTACAGCTGTGAACTCACTTTATTTGCCAGGTCTTTTCAGTTACAGTATATCTCTAGAGGTCTCAGTTTTTCGTTATTACCTCTGTGGGGCCCAATGTTTGAAGGTCATGCTTCACCACCTCAACCCATGTCTTCTTGGGTCTCCCTCTACCCCGGATTCCTTCCACTGTTTGGGAGTGGTACTTCTTCACACAGCTCTCCTCATCCATCTATAATACATGACCATACCAATGCAAACGTCTCTCTTGCATGCCACATCTGATTCTTCTTATGTCCAACATTTCTCTCAGGGCGCTTACACTCTGTCACGTGTGCACACTGACATTACACATCCAGCGGATTATGCTAGCTTCATTTCTTTCGAGCCTACGCATGTCTTCAGCAGTCACGGCCCATGTCTCACTACCATGAAGCATGGCAGTTCGCACAAACTGCTGTTCACTCTGAGCGAGAGGCCCTTTGTCACCAGTAGGAGTAGAAAC
>NC_068989.1:66410922-66430042 GCF_001194135.2 Octopus bimaculoides | reverse complement strand
TATATATATATATATCAAATGAATCAGAAATGTTTGCCCAATACTTGTGGACGATATGGCTTTTGTGTGAGTGTGAAATAAAACAGCAGTTATAAAGAAACAATACATAGGATCTTGCTTTTTTTTGCTCACCTTTTCCAAAGATACATTTGGCTGGTAGAAGCAACTGAAGTTGGTCGATATAAGAGTCAAAGGATGTTGTATTTGGAGGTAGCACCAAAGAAATCTTCTCCATGTGAGAGAACTGTTGCCAGGCATCAGCAAACTGTGCAATGTCTATAGAACAGCCACTGGAAATAGTATAACCATATTCAGAAATGCACAGGTAATAGAAAACAAAGAAACAAACAATAACATTAAAAAGTTTCTGGCCCCTACATGTAAACTAATATATTTAGGGCTCCTTTTTTTAAAAAAATCAAACAAGTTGTTTAACCCATCTCAATGTGGCTGTTAGACCTTTTAGAAATCACATCCAGATCTTCCTCAAATTGTATTTTGGTGTCTTAGAAAAAGGGAGATGGTAGAGATTATATTGGATAATGTATTCTTAGACAGACAATACCCAAAGGGCAATAAAAGGGGATGGCTACGACTGGAAGATATTTGATCATAGCTCTGATCAGTGAAGGCTAAACAACCACAGCAAAGTTGATGAGCTAAGGAGAGGCCCTGACTTTTCCATGTTGGCATTATCCAGTCTTCTCACTAACCATTTCTGCAATCCTTTCTCCTCATAACATTGGCTCCACTGAATCAACTGTGTCGATCTCAAAATGATTTTTGAGCACCTGCAAATATCACGGGCACAGTCCTTTCTTACAAACCAAAATCTTACTTTTGTCTTTTACTTGTTTCAGTCATTAGGCTGTAGCCATGCTGGGACACAACATTGAAGGCTATAGTTGAAGAAATTGAATCCAATGTCTTCTTTTTACAGTTTGGTACTTATTCTATCAGTCTCTTTGACCAAACCACTAAGTTACAGGGATCTTTATCTTTTTAACTTTTACTTTTTTCAGTCAATAGGCTGTGGCTATGTCATGGCACTGCTTTGAAAAATGTTTAGTTCAATGACTCAACATCAGTTTTTATTTTAAGCCTAGCACTTATTCTATCAGTCTCTTTTACCGAACCACTAAGTTACAAGAACGTAAGCACACCAACGCCAATTGTCAAGCAGTGGTGGTGGGACAAACACAGACAGAAACACACACACACACACACACACACAAACACACACATATATGACAGACTTTTTTTCAGTCTCTGTCTACCAAATCCACTCACAAGGTTTTGGTTGGCCCACGGTTATAGTAGAAGACACTTGCCCAAGGTGCCACGCAATGGGACAAACCAACACAAGTTGTTGAAACACACACAAAGAGATTCTGTCTACCAAAGTCACTCACAAGGCATGGCTGAGTTGCAGATGTAGCAGAAGACACATGCCCATGGTGCCATGCAATGGGACAGAATCTGAAACCATATGGTTGCAAAGAATGCTACTTAACCACAAAGCCATGTCTGCATCCAGAAATACTTAAAAGAATAAAAACCCAAAAAACATGACCATCTATGAATATTTTTGATAAAAATAATCTATTCCAGGCTATCATATTCACTGTGACCCTTCTTTTCTGAAGGTAGTAGAGATTTGGCTGGTATTTTTGGCAGGATGATTACACTGACCATTTTGAGTCATCTTTACATGGTTCAGTAATCTGTGGAGCTTGGTGTTTACAGCAGAGAGGAATCAACAAGGGATAGAGCTTGTATGTGGTTGTTCAAGGTGCTAAAAATAGCAGCCAAATCTCCCTCAAATTATACTCACTGTCTTAAAAGAATGAGCAACAACAAAGAAGAAGAAGAAGAAAAAGAAGTAGCAGTAGTAGTAGTAGTAGTAGTAGTAGTAGAAGAAGTAGAAGAAGAAGAAATGAAATGTTTAACGTACTTGCAGAAATCAATCCATGTTAGATCAAACGGAAAATGCTTCTCAAACATTTTCACTGAGTTTTCTTGTTTTAATTGCAAGTTTCCAGCAAAAGACAGTTGTTCTTCACTCATTTCTAAAGGTTTAAGTTTGATTGTGATATAAAGAGGATTATTTGAAGATGTTACAGGAATGGTGCCACAAATATCAGATGTTTCAGTGCTTGACCATACTCCAGAGGCATCCTAAATGACAACAACAATATAATAATAATAATAGTAGCAGCAGTAGTAGTAGTAGTAGTAGTAGTAGTAGTAATCTTGAAAGAACAGTAAATAGGACAAACACAAAATGAAACAAGAATATGCATTAGATATTGTACACTGTTTAAGAACTAGAACTGGTTGCGTAGTTAATAAGTTTGCTTTACAAGTGTATAGTTTTAGGTTCAGTCTCATTGACTGACACTGTGGGCAAGTGTCTTCCACAATAGCCCTGGACCAACCAATGTCTTGTAAGTGAATTTAGAAAATGGAAACTAATGAAGTGTATCATACACACACACATGAATATTTATATGTGTATGTGTGGGGGATTATTTGTGTCTTCTTTCATGAAATTGCATGATAGTTGTAAATAAGCATCACTGTAATACAAGTGGTGTCATTTGTTTCCAATCTTCCATGAAAATATGTCTGGCATGTGTGAAATATTCCTCTGTTGGCATCATAAGAATATTTTTTTTTTTTGCAATAAACCTTTGAGAAAATGTGAAAGAATTCTGTTTTGAAATAGTGTATCTTGAAATACACACATAAAACTATAAACAGCGGCTTTAGTGTGCTTCGAGACACACTATTACAAAAAGGAAATATTACTTTGAAAGCAGGTAAGGGTTGATGACAGGAAGGGCATCAAGGTGCAGAAAGGACATCTGTCACAATAAATTCTGTCTGATCCATGCACACATGGAAAAGAAAATGGACATTAAAATGATAATGGTGATGATGTTGAAATCAACAGTAGTTCTGTTTTTCTCTGCACAGATAAGGATAAGGAAATTTTAAAACTTTGAAAGATATCTAATTAAGTACAATTGTAATATATGTCTATATGTAATACACTGTATGTGTCTCAGTTGCAGAATATGTACATGATATCTTTGTATGTCATTTTCAGCCAAAAGGGCTATATGTTTTATGGCATTAGGTCATAAAACATATGCATGAAAAGGGAATCATGCTGAATACTCCTTGTCATGGGGCCTACAAAACTACTGCTTTAGAATGGATTAACAATCATAAAATGTTTGTTTACATATAAAACAAATATAGGAATATGAAAACAGAAACTTACATCAATAACAGAAAGTTTTAAAAAGTGAGCACATGTTAATTGTATTTGACATTCTAATTGTTTAACGAGATTCATTTTAAGTTCTATGCTTAAAACCAATATTAAGCCATCAGCAGTTTTTCTTTTAAAAGACTTAATGATGAACTCCTCAAATTCTGATAACACGATGAAGTTTAACATAGGGTAATTTTCTGAAGATAAATTTGCTAGTTCCTCTTTTTCATGTAACACATGTGGTCCTTCTACTACAGCAAGACATTTGGCTTCAAGTTGTAATTTAGTATCAACAGAAGATGGTATTTGTTTGTCCACAAAATGATTTTCAGTTCGGGAGTCATCCTGGTTTGATAGTATAGAGTAGTATTCTTCATAGAGGGAGTTAGTCTTATTAACTAGCAGGATATCAGACTCAGGCTCAGCAACAAACCCTGCTTCAGAGGGTTCACTGAATGGCTCTGTATCAGTCTTCAATGAATGTTCTTCTTGACCGAGATTTTCATAGCCATCTTCTTCAGACTGAAGAGGTTTGGACGAGAAAGAATGCCAATCAAAGCCCTTTTTGTTTTTACTCAGCTTTAGAAACTCCGACAGTGACTCAGTTTCAGAAGATATATTATCTCTTTTATCATTGTGGGAACTTAAATTCTTTGTTTTCTCATCTTGGGTAGAATTATCATTATTTTGTACATCAAAAGAATCCTGGAAAAAAAAAGTAGATCAGATATAAGATTGGAAGCTACATTTCAGATATAAATGAACTCTTGAAAACTGTCAAATGTAAAGAAAATGAAGTAAATTTGAATCAGTTAAAAATAATACTGTTGTGTTGTCATTAAATTTCCTATAATTTAAAAGAAAAAATATGGCAAAATTCCTACTGAAAGGCACCTTGGGCAAGTGTCTTCTGCTATAGCTTTGGGCTGACCAATGCCTTATAAGAAAAACTTGGTAGATGGAAACTGAGAGAATCCCATTGTGTGTGTGTATATATATATGTATATACAATACTGTGCAAAAGTCTTTGGTCACTTTAAACTATTGTAAATTTCTGCTAATTGCCAACTTATAAGTGAATGTTTTACATTGCGTTTTTTACAGATGAAGCATTGGAGTCATTTCCTTACCTAATCATTATATACTGTAGTAGGGGTTCTGAATGAGAGGGGAAGATGTGAGACAATCACCAAAAATGGCTGTACAAAAGTTTTTGGCCACCTCACATAAATCAACCAAGATACAGTGTTTTAAAACAGAAAAATGTGTATAATGAAAATTTATAACATAATGCTCATTTCAAGAAGTTACTGTACATTGTTAATATTTTGTGTGGCTTCCCTTCTTGTCCAACGTACTTGTCTAGTAGCGTTCCAACCTCCAACGGCTTTTTCAAATAAATTACGTAGCAATCTTCTCTACCTACAGTTATCACATTCGGTTAAAATGTCTTACGGTTAAGCTGGTTCCCATGCATTTCCCTGAAGAGAAGATTACATTCTTATCAACATCACCTATTCCTATGGAAGGTATAATTTGTAATCTTCGAAACATATGTTGGAAATAAAAGAATTCATTTAACATATGCGTTTTACTCCATTTACTAAATCTAAATATATATACTAACACAAACACAGTACACATCAGCTATTTAAGAACAAAACTCTTAAGAACCATAAGTGGCCCAAACTTCAACTAGATATCCTCTTTTTTCAGCCCTAACATGGAAGCTTTGAATCCAAGAGAAACAATGAAAACACAATGGTGATGATGATGATGATGATGATGATGACAATGACAGTATTATAAGTATTATATAGTAAGAGAGTCCTGTGATTATGAAATAATAGGAAACATAGTAGAAACATGTTAGCAGCAGGAGAAAGCAGTGGTAGACATGGGTGATACCATGTCTAAGCTTGACATGAGGCATGCTTTGGCCTTAAAATACTGTTTAGATACCCTGTAACAGTGAAGCAAAGTAAGTGTAATTGGTGAGGCTAGAAAACCAGACATTAAAGATCTCATTAAAATCATCTTTGCAAAAAAGTAATGGGTAGATAGCAGAGTGAAAGTGAGGTGAAATAGATGGGAGTGAAAGCTCTATGAAATGGTGAGATTCTATAATAGACTTCAGCAATCTCATTAAAATAATGCTTGCGAAAAAAGGGATAGATTTATGGAGCAGGATGAAAGAGACAAGTGGATGAGTGAGAAAGCTATCTGAATTGGTTAGATTCTTTAATGACAAAAGACTTTATGGAAAAAAACAACAAAAAAACAGACAATGCAAAGAGAAAGTAAAAGTAAAAGAAATAGATAAAGGAGGGAGTTATTAAAATTGGTTCGGTTCTATGATAATAATAAAATAAAACTTAGCAATCTCATTAAAATCAAATCATTTTTGTAGAAGAGGTGAGGGGGTTGAATGAATAAAGCAGAGTAGTGAAAGAAGTGGGCAAGAGAACAATCTGATGGGATTCTGAAACTAGAGAAATCTGGTACTAAGTCTTATCCTTTATTTGTTTCAATCATTAGACTCTGTGGCCATGCTGGGGCACCAGCTTAAAGAAATTTTACTCAAATGAGTTGATCCCAGTACTATTTTTTTTTTGAAGCTTGGTACTTATTCTATTGGTTTCTTTTGCTGAACTGCTAAGTTATAGGGATTTAAACACACCAGCACTGGTTGTCAGGCAGTGGTGGAAGACAAACACAGACCCAAAGGCACACACACACACATATCATCATCATCATCATGGTTTAACGTCTGCTTTCCCTGCTGGCATGGGTTGGACGGTTTGACTGGGGACTGGTGAGCCAGATGGTTGCACTAGGCTCCAATCTTATCTGGCAGAGTTTCTACAACTCGATGAGCTCCTTTCAGTTTCTGTCTACCAAATCTACTCACAAAGCTTTGGTCAGCCCAAGGCTATAGTAGAAGACTCTTGTTTAAATTACCATACAGTGGGACTGAACCTGAAACAATGTAGTTGGGAAGCAAACTTCTTACCACACAGCCATGCTTAAGTCTATATAATCATTTTTTCAGAAGATGACAACAATTATGATAGAGAGGAATTCATGCAAATTAACACAATAGAATTTATGCAATCACGTGATCACGTAACTGACCAGACTACCACATGTTGCTACATATTACAGGTCACAATGCACTTTTGCATTGTTTTAGCCTTCAAATGACCCCCACCTTGTTGGCTAGGCGAGCAGGCCACGAATCCCCTTCCCTGATCGAAGGGGAACTGGAGCAATATGAAATGAGGTGTTTTGCTCAAGAACAATGCCTGGTTAGGGAATCGAACTCACGATCTAGCAGCTGTGAATGCAACAGCTTAACCACTAGGCCATGCACCTTCACAGAATTTATGTAATATATATGAAAATACAGGTGAGATGCAGATGCAGCTGTGTGGTTAAGGAATTCTCTTTCCCCCATCATATGGTTTTGGGTTCAGTCCAACTGCATGGCACCTCAGGAAAGTATCTTCTAGTATAGCCTTGGGCTGACTAAAACCTTGTAAGTGGATTTAGTAAACAGAACCTGAAAGTAGGCCACCATAAATATATGTGTGTGTGTGTGTTAGGATTTGCTTGTCTTGTCATCATCATCATCGTCGTCATCATCATCATCGTCATCATCATTATCATCATCATCATTATCATCGTCATCATCATTTAACGTCCATGCTGGCATGGGTTGGATGGTTTGACTAGGGATGGCAAACTGGAAGGCTCCAGTCTTGATTTGACATGGTTTCTTCGGCTGGATACCCTTCCTAACACCAACCACTCCAAAAGTGTAATGCATACTTTTATGTGCCACTGTCATGAGTGCCATTTGTGTGACACCGGTATCTGCCATGACTGTGATTTTGCTCGATCACATGATATTTGTAAATGAGCATCACCATAATACAGGTGGTGTCCTTCGATTTCAACTTTCCATGGAAACATGTCTGGCTATGGGGAAATATCAGCTTGCTTGGAAACAGGTGAGGGTTGGTGACAGGAAGAGCATCAGGCTGTAGCAAAAATCTGCCTCAACAAATTCCATCCGATTCATACGAGCATGGTAAAATGTATGTTAAAACGATGATGATGATGACAATGATGATAATGAGACAATGATGATGATGACAATGATGATAATGAGACAATGATGATGCTGACAATGATGACGATGACAATATATATATATATATGTATATAATAAATGAGTATATGCATATATACGTACAGGTGTGTGCATACCTATGTCTACCTGTATATATAGGTGCATATCAGGGTACAGGACATTGCAAACAAAACGTAGACAAAAAAAATAATAATAATAACCAGAGTACAGAACACACACAGGCCACATAGAGAACATTTTCCTTCATCAGCTACCCCCATTCTAACAGGCGTTTCGAAGAGTAGGGCAGGACGCATCGTTAAAATAGCTCTTCCCACGAACCACAAATTAAATTTGTACCATGTAGTGGCAGACAGAAAACAAGACAGGAAAACATATATATATACGTTAGGAAGGGCATCCAGCTGTAGAAACTCTGCCAAATCAGATTGGAGCCTGGTGTAGCCATCTGGTTTCACCAGTCCTCAGTCAAATCGTCCAACCCATGCTAGCATGGAAAGCGGACGTTAAACGATGATGATGATGATGATGATGACATAACATGAATTTAAAAGTTTACCATTTAACTTGTAACAAAGAACTAGTATTTTACATAATTTTTTACAAAATAAATTATAAGTCACAGTAAGAAATTTCCTGCAAGAATCAACTCCCAAAAAACAAAAAATATCAAAAGGCAAAAATAAACTAAAACAAAAAAAAATATAATGTACAGCACCTGCGGTGAAATCCCAGCAAATAAAGCAGTGGCAAATTGTTGCTTTTCGTTCTGTTTTATTTCTTCTTCTTGACTGAGTTCTTTGGCTCCGTCACCCTGCTGTCACAAAATAATATTTAAACATGTCTCGGAGTTTTGGGGATTTACAATTATTCACAACGAAATTACATAGTAATTCCTAAAAATTAGAAGGCATGGCTGTGTGGGTAAGAAGCTAGCTTGCTAACCATGTAGTTTCGGGTTCAGTTCCAATGCACAGCACTTTGCACAAATGTTTTCTACTACAGTCCCGGGTTGACCAATGTCTTGTGAGTGGACTTGACAGATGGGAACTATATGGAAGCCTATCTTATGTGTGTGTGTGTGTGTGTGTGTGCGCGTGTGCATGTGTGTATATGTGTCCCCTTGTCATGATATCATGTGACGATTCTAAATGAGTGTCACCGATATATAAGTGATGTCATTTGCTTCCAGCATTCTGTGGAAAAGATGTCATCATCGTCATCGTTTAACATCCTCTTTCCATGCTAGCATGGGTTGGACGATTTGACTGAGGACTGGCAAGCCAGAAGGCTGCACCAGGCTCCAATCTGATCTGGCAGAGTTTCTACAGCTGGATGCCCTTCCTAATGCCAACCACTCCGAGAGTATAGTGGGTGCTTTTACGTGCCACCGGCATGAGGGCCAGTCACACGGTACTGGCAACGGCCACACTGAAAAAGGTGTTTTTTACGTGCCACCTGCACAGGTGCCAGTCCAGCGGCATTGGCAACGACCTCGCTCGAATGATTTTCTAGCGTGCCGGCCATTAGAAAGTATTATGTTGCTTGGAAGCAGTTTGAGCTGGTGACAGGAAGAGCATCCAGCTGTAGAAAATCTGCCTCAGTGAGTCCTGTCTTACCAAATTTCCCAATCTTTGTTTAATATGTATATATATAAGCAGCAGAGAGGAACGCTGTAAATTCTATCAATTGAAGGTGTAGAAAAAGTCACTAAGTGGCTTTGGATAAAGAAGACAAACCAGTGGTTTGCTACTGTTGAGATGCAAGCTGGGGGCTCTGATGTTCAAAGATCAGAAACCCCAGAAACATTACTGATGATACATCCCACAACATCTGTGAGTACCAGTTGAGCTTTGGAGTAGATGGAATCGACTTACCCACCTCGAAATTGCAGGCCCTGCGCCAAAATCTGAAATCAATATTCTTTTCTAGTGAGAAATATTCTGTGGACTAAGAAGTAAAAGGAAATAAAATAAAAAAAATATTACCTGTAAACCACCAACAAAATCAGGTTTCTCACTCGAAGAATTAGCGGTAGAATGTTCTTGGATAATGCCATCTTTAGTCCAGACTTTTTTAATACCCTTTAATTGAAGTAACTGGGAATTACTGAAACAAAAAGTAAAAACGGAGATAAAACAACTTAAAGTAACCACTGCCAATGCTGCTGCTTTGAAAGTAGGCAGCATCAATGGGGCATGTCAGGTAGTTGAGAAATTTTTTCTGCCTTCTCAGTTTCACAGATGTAGACGGTTGTTAGTATAACAGCTGCAGCTTTATCTTCTTATTGATGGTTTTTCATCCCCTTACTGCTGTCTCCCTCTCTCTCTCTCTCCCCTTCTCTTGCACTTCTCTCATTTATTTCCTTTGTGGCAGCGCACCTGTTTCTGTCTTCATTTCTGATTTCTCTCTCTCTCTCTCCCTCTTTTTCTCCTTCTTCTGCACTTCCTTCAGGTTGGGTATCCATGTTTTTCCTTTGCAGCAGTGTACCTCTTTCTGTCTCCATTTCTGATCTCTCTCTCTGGCCAGGTAACCTCGTACCTCCTCTACTGCAACACACCTGTTTCTATCTCTCTGCCTCACTATAACCTTTCATCATCTGACACAAGATCACCTCCTCCAATGCCCCCTACCCTCACAAAAGATTTATGTCTTGTAAGTTATTTGGTGACCCTGTCAGCACAAGTGCCACTTAAAAAGCATCCAGTTCACACTGTAAAGAGGTTGGCGTTCGAAAGGGCATCCAGCTGTAAAAACCTTGCCAAAACTTATCTTGCCTATGCTAGTGCCACGTAAAAAGCACCAAGTCTACTTGGCTGAGTGGTTGGTGTTAGGAAAGGCATCCAGCTGTAAAAATCCTGCAAAAACAGTTACAAAAGTCTGGTGCAGGCTTCTGCCTGGCCAGCTATTGTCAAACCATCCCAGCCATGCCAGCATGGAAGGTGGACATTAAATGATGATGATGATGATATCATCATCATCATCATCATCATTGTTTAACGTCCGCTTTCCATGCTAGCACAGGTTGGATGCTCTGACTGAGGACTGGCGAACCAGATGGCTGCACTAGGCTCCAATCTGATTTGGCAGAGTTTCTACAGCTGGATGCCCTTCCTAGTGCCAACCACTCCGAGAAGGTAGTGGGTGCTTTTACGTGCCACCGGCACGAGTGCCTCTGGTGGTGTTGGTAACGACCACGCTCAAATGGTGTTTTTTATGCGCCACCTGCACAGGAGTTAATCCAGAGGCACTGGCAACGACCTCATACATGTATGTACAAGTATGTGTGTGAGTGTTTGTTTATTGTCCCTCCCTCACCCGACTTGATGACCAATGTTGCTTTGTTCATGTCCCAGTAACTTAGTGGTTTAGCAAGAGAGTCTGCCAGGATAAGCACCAGATTAGAAAAAAAAAAAAAGACTTGGGTTGATGTGTTTGACTAAAAGCCTTTGAAACTGTGTCCCATCACAGCCACAGTCCGTAAAAAAATAAAAGATATAAATGAGTAGATGAATGAAGAGTAAATTGATACAATACTTACAAGTTCTTAGACTTGTTGCTAATATTTGTGAAAGTATTCTCAGCACTGCTGTTGCTGTTTACATCAGCTTTTCTATTAGTACGACCATTCTCTATCTGATTTGGCCAGGGCGGTATTTCTGAAGAAGGGTAACTGTCGTACTGCATATCATCAAACAGCCACATTTCTGCAAAAACAAAATGTACACTTCTTTTTTTCACTTCTTTATTTATATATCGTTTCTACTACTACTACTACTACTACTACTACTACTACTACTATTGCCACCACTGCTACTGTCACCACCACCACTACCATCTAAATTCCATTTGCCATTCTAGCATAGTTTGGATGGTCTGGCAGGATCTGACAAGCCACATGACTGCTCTGATGTCAGCTTTGGCATGGCTTCTTTCACTAATTACCCAACATTTATAGCCTTAGGTGAGGACAGTCATGGAAACCAAACAGAAGATAGCAAGTTGCAAGATGGGCTTTTTACCAGCCTCTCGTCTTTTGAGGGTTGAATGTTGAAACTGGTGCATTACTGTACCAGTACCAGTAATTTCAGTATCAATTCAGCTTCCTGCCTCCATCAACAATGAACACAACCCTAACATATTTGAACTTCTTCATTGTCAGGTGATGTTCTGATAACAGGCAGAGTGCAATTCGGTGGTTTTCTTGAAAGGAGTAACGTTTCAGTCTTCACAACACTTATTCTCATCTCTGCCTTGCAGCACTTGGTAGCAAATCCATTTAGTGCAAGCTGGAGAACATCTTCTAATGAGCCAATTAACACCATGATGCCTGCAAATATCAGCTAACTAATCCCCACATCCACTAGTTTTGATGTCACTTCTACAATGGCTGCACATGCCAATCTAGTTCCTATGAATTATGAAGAGGAGAGATAACAGAATGCACCACTGCTGAAGTCCAACATTCCTGTTGAAAGGTATCGACTTAGCACCAATCACCTGAACATGAACATTCCAGCATTTGTATAGGGGCTTCATGGCAATCTGGCAAGCTGAAGTGAATCATTGATTTCAAACTCCAGCAAAACCTTCCACAGCATGTCCTGCAACATTCGGTCTTATACCTTTTCTGGGTCTATAAAGCAAGCCTACATTTCTTGGTAATATGCCCCAGATTTTTCGAAGACCTGCCACAGAGTGAATGCTTAGTCACTTGTACTGTGTACATAATATAAGCCACACTGTTCTTTACCTAGTTTGGGCTCAACAATATCCTTAAATCTCTTTACAAGATACTCGGTGTAGATTTTACTGGGGAAGCTCAATGAAAAGATAACAGTACTCTCTCTTGCCTCCCCAGAACAGGTATAGTTGTGACGTGAATTTCTCAACCACTAAAAAGTTTCTGGCTTTAAGGGTATCACAAAAGGCCTAGTTGGAGGCCCAACCTTCCGAGTTCTTTTACAGAGCTTAGAAAAACTGAAGGACCACTGCAATAAGTATGTGAACCAAAGAGAGGAATATATTGAATAAAATCATAATCAACTAATCCTCCTGTATTTTCTTTTACCTAAAGCCAGGAACTTTTCAGCACTCCCTCCTATATCTATGCTTGTTGGATTTGTCATATAAAAACAACAACATATATGAAAGTGATAACTTACCATTTTTACTATTGTTATTCTCGTTTTGGTTCAGCTTGAAAGGCATAGCCCCATTCTCTAAGGACAAACTTACATAATCATCGACAAAGGAAAGTGTAAAATCCAACTGAAAATTAAGAAAAAGGTATTTTAGACAACTTAACAGATGGAACTGTTTCGAAATTTCATGAAACTGTGATGTCTGCTTTTTTTTTGTTAATTTTTTAAAAACTTTTTAATTGCTGGGACAGGTGGAAGAGGCAGAACACTTAACCATTCGAGACGCTTTGAGCAGGGGCTGGAGTGTGTCTATTAGTGACACAATATCAACCAACCGAGTAGCCCTTCTTTGGATGTGGGATAGAATGTCAGAGGGTAGAAAAGCAGTAATGACCCAGATTGGGTGGGTGCTCCTAAAGGAGCTGCACTTAAGCTTTGTAGAGTGTCAATAGTTGCTAGGGCCCAAAAGAGAAGAAATAGTGCCTAGGATACAGTCCTAGCTATGCAAAGGATGTATTTTTGCAGGGAGAGAGCCTCACTGATACGTGGACCCAGTATTAGGAGTGACTGTGAGGGCTCTAGCTGAGGGCTGCGGTGGTGTTTTCTTGATGCACATGAGCATGTGTGTGTAACAATAAGAGAGAGAAGAGACTGGCTGATTATCAGAGAAATAAACAGAAATATACAAATAAATCTATTAGCAGTGGAATCCTCTTGTGGACCACAGACAAGCTGTGTCTTCTCTTTACCTTTTCTACAGAAACTTCAATGGCCTTTGCATCTCAGAGATGACTGGTTTCATATCACTTTCAATCATGTACTCCTAACTCACTTGTCTCTGCTTATGTCACCCATCCTGTGTTTCCCCTCTTCTGCAACTCACACTTTCTGCTCTACCAGGATTTGGGTCACACATTAACCACTAGGCAAAGCTTTGCAATAATCCCTTCATTAGTCATTCCTACCCAGAATATCAGAATTTGTTCCTTACCATTTATTTTCCCTGCAGCTATCAACTTGCAACTGTTGAAGAACATTAACTGCATTGAACTTATTGGTGTTCAACTGGTACTTATTTTATCGACCCCCAAAAAGATGAAAGGCAAAGTCAACCTTGGTGGAATTTGAACTCAGAACAGAGAGACAGACGAAATGCTGCTATGCATCTTGCCTGACATGCTAACGAATCTGCCAGCTCGTTGCCTTAAGGAATGTCTAAATATTAAAGTGTAGGATACAGAAAATAGATGACAGGGAAATAATATAAGCACAGGAAAAGGTAATAGGAGCAAGTGTGACTGTGTAGTTAAGCAGCTGACTTTGCAACCATGTGGTTTCAGGTTCAGTCCCATGGCAAGGCACCTTAGATTTTTCATATAGGCTTGGGCCAACCAATGCCTTCAGAATGAATTTGGCAGACTGTTATATATGTACATATAAAGGTGTGTGTGTGTGAATGTGTGTGTGTGTGTGTGTGTGTGTGCTTGTCCTCCATCACTGCTTGACAACTAGTGTTGGTTTGTTTACATCCCCATAAATTAGCAGTTCGGCAAAAGACACTGATAGAATATGTTACAAACATGAAAAAAAAAAAATTACTGGTGTCAATTTATTCAATTAAACTTTACAAGGCAATGCCCCAGCATGGCCACAGTCCAATCACTGAAATAAGTAAATAAAGCAAAAGATAAATAAATAATGAAGCTTCACTTACTTCACTGGTAAAAGATTGATTTACGTGGAAGGACAAGCCTGCTTCTGAATTTGAATTCTGATTGAAGTAAAAAGAAGTTAGTCGTTTCACTTCTTGGAACCGCTGAAAGACATAAAAAGTTAGATTAAAATTGATAGCAAAAGATTACAAATAGAAGTAGTAGTAGTGCAAGACCAAGCTTTGGCCATGAACTGGAGTGTCAACCTTTGGAATGAGCAAGTGTCTTTGCCATAGACTTTCCCAAAGGGAGTGAATGAGTGCTCTTCTTTGCAGTCACGTCACACGAATGAACCTTTTTTTGATCGAATAGTAACTAGCCATGAGAAATGGGTTACCTTTTTTTGACCGAATACTAACTGGTGATGAGAAATGGGTTCCCTATAAAAATGTCAAGCGCCAAAGACAGTGGGTAAGGAAAAGAGAAACAGAAGCAAATTACAACGGTTCAAGGGACATTACTCTAATATTGATAAGATAGTTACCTCCCTTTATAAACACATTCTTTCATATATTTCAGCCTGAAGTCTGTGGGCCATGCTGGATTGTTCTTTTATTCTTTTACTGGTTTCAGTCATTTGACTGCAGCCATGCTGGAGCACCACCTTAAAGGTTTTTAGTCGAAGAAATCGACTCCAGGACTTATTCTTTGTAAGCCTAAAACTTATTCTATCGGTCGCCTTTGCCGAACTGCTAGGTGACAGACGTAACCACACATAAATATATACTTCAGTTTTCGTCTACCAAATCCACTCACAAAACTTTGGTCAGCCAAAGGCTGAAGCAGAAGAGACTTGCCCAAGGTGACACACGGTGGGACTGAACCCAGAAGACATTTTTTTCTAAGATTTTCATTGTCAGAAAACAGCAACATTACAACATGCTTGGATAAGCAACAGCAGAGAAAAAAAACTTTTCTAAAACTTGTTTTCTTTTGGAATGACACAATTTTTTAATATTATACATACACAAACACCCAACATAATCATCCTCATCATCATCGTTTTAATGTCCAAGTTCCATACTGGGATGGGTTGGACAGTTTGTCACAACCCAAAGAGTCCAAGGACTGAATAGAGTTCCACTGTCTACTTTGCTAGGATTCCTATGGTTTGATGCCCTTCTCAATGCCAACCACTTTATTGTATGTAGTGGATGCGGTTTTTTTTTTTTTTTTGTGGCACCAGCACAAGTGAGGTTACCATACAGCCTGTAAGATTAAGATTCAGCTTTGACTGAGTGGGGGTTACAGCAGTGACAAAAGTTATGTTGTGCTAGGAGAAGAAAAGTTAAACGGGGCCAGAGCAGAACAGGTTTCTTGCTGTAGATGAAGAACATAGCTACTCACATCATAGAAGAGAATATGTGAGTGGTCAGGGTGGAACTGGCCAGAGATAAGAATAATGTTGATGAAGTGTCAGGGTGGACTGTCTGTCATGATACAAGGAAAGTAAAAATGAGTGGGGACAGGAGACCAGGAAGTGTGAGTGAATGGGTAGTGTTTGGAAGGGTGTATGGGAGAGTGAGAGTGAGAGATGGTTAGAGATAGGTTCTTACAGATATAATAGAATTTGTTCTTACCTGGTTTGTTTCTGAAGACATATTTATATCAGCAACATCAAGAGAATTAAGGGCCAAAAGGGTAGATTCATGATCCAAGGTGTGCATTATTTTAGTCATTGCTGTCCATATCCAGCAGCGACTTTCATCAGAAGTGGTTTTGTTACAGAAATGAGACAACAAAATACTGACAATATCCGTAGTTGGCAATGACTTACTAACTTCACAAGGATTCTCACTGATCACCTGGAAAATGAATGGATAGGTTTCTCAGACAAAGGGTTCTTCTCATTTGCCTTCTGTTTTTTTAATTTTTTTTCTTAAGAAAGGAGGGAAGACAGAGGATAAGAAAAGATGCAAGAAAGGAAAGAAAGAATGAAGGAAGGGAGGAAGGAAGGAAGGAAGGAAGAGATTGAAGAAAGAATGGAAGGAAAAAGAAAGAAAACAAAGAATGAAGGAAGAGAGGAAGGAAAGAAGAGATTGAAGAAAGAATGGAAAAAATGAAAGAAAAGAATGAAGGAAGGGAAGAAGGAACAAAGGAGGAAACAAAAGAAAAGAAGGAAGGGAAGAAAGGAAAGGAAGGAAGGAAGGAAGGAAGGGAGGAAAGGAAAGGACTGAAAGAGAGAAAGATAGGAAAGAGGGAAAAGATTGAAGGAAGATAAGAAGGAAAGAATGGTAGGAAGAGAAGAGGAAAAAAGAGAAAGGAGGAAAGAAAGAAAGAAAAAGAGAAACAAAAGAAAGCAGACGGAACAGAGGGGGGACAAAAAAAAAAAGGAAAGGTAAGAAGATGTAAAAAAGTGTTGTAAAAATTGCAGACTCTTACCCACACTGCCACCTGAATAATGGTGTTGGGAAGTGACTCTTTCCGAAGGTATTCCATGTAACATGTGAACATGTAATGAGAAAATTCCTTGTCCTTCTTAGAAGCTGCAAGAAATAACAGATGAATATGAATATGGTTGGATTGTGCCTAGGTTTCATTTTTAACATAAGGTCTTCTTTGCTGCTTTCGTTATGGATTGTCAGTGCACTCTGTAAGGTGGTTGGTGTTAGGAAAGGCATCTAGCCATAAAACCCTGCCAAAACAGACACTGGTGCATTCTTCTATCTAATCAGACCCTGTCTAACCGTCCAACCCATAACAGCCTTAAGAATGATCTCTGTCAAGCATAATGAGTGTATTTGTGTATTTACACGGAATAAAAATCTACACCGATGATATTATGGGTCTTTGTTACATAATAAATATTGTTATGGCACAGGACATGGTTCATCCGAAACAGCTGTCAAGATAAGACTATCATATTGCTTTTGTTTATTTGTATTCCATGTAAATATACTCATTAAGTCTACAAGTATTTATATATATATGTATATATATATATATATATATATATATATATATATATATATATATATATATATATGTGTGTGTGTGTGTGTGTGTGTGTGTATGTATAGGTGCAGGTTTGGCTGTGTAATTGAGAAGTTTGTTTTCTAACCATGTGGTCCCATGTTTAGTCCCACTATGCAGCATCTTGGGCAAGTGTCTTCTACTATAGCCTTGGGCCAACTAAAGCATTGTAAGTGGATTTGGAAACTGAAAGAATCCTATCATGCATGTCTGTGTGTGTGTCTTTGCATTTGTGTTTGCCCACCATTACCACTTGACAACTGGTGTTGATGTGCTTACATCACCCTAACTTAGTGGTTCAGCAAATGAGGTTGATAAAATAAGTACTAAGATTTAAAAAACAGGTCCTGGGTTCAATTTGCTTAACTAAAACCCTTCACGGTGGTGCCCCAACATGGCTGCTGTCAACAGACTGATACAAGTAAAAGATAAAAGATGTACTCACCATTGTCAATTACATTTAGAAGTCTGTAGACAATCTCATTGGGAATATTTCCTTTGGTAACTTCTAATAATTTATTAATCGTGTCAACATACCATTTATCACAGCTTGATAGTGTAAAAAGAGGTCAAGGAATTTAAAATAAAATATTGATATTTTCATAAAAAAAAACAACATTCACTTTGTGAGCTTTATTGTATTGATGTTATAGTCATAAGATGACTCAGTTAAGCATTCTTAATATATATATTTAGTTAAAAATGGTTTCTGTCAAGGTAACAAATTTGTAGGAGAAACAATCGATAATACTGACAGTCTTCTCAGTATTTGTGTGGTACTGCCAGCAGTGTAACTGGGAGGGGGGACATATGCCCCAGGTGCTGATTGAAACAGGGGCACCTCATCAGAAGCAAGAAAGATGAGACTTTAAACAATTGTATTTTTTTTTATTACATCTCATTTCACACATTGGGTTTTTTAATGTTTCAATTGGGGAAGCTGGTGCATTAAATGGTTAAAATAGGGAGGTTTCATAAAAGTAAACATTCAAAAAATATATTTTGAATTACAGGCTGTACTGAACCAGCAGGTAAATGAACCCTAGTAATGTACTTATTCCTAAAATATTACTTTAAAACAATTAATCACTTGTAACAAATAAGTACTATATAATATCATGGATTTTATAACGGTGGTAGTGGTGGGGGGCATAGTTTTGCAGCTTTACCCTAGCTACATCACTGGGTACTGCCTTTAGTGATCCTTGACATAGAACAGCAAAGTCCACTCTGATGGGATTTGAACTCAGAGTGCAAAAGATTATAAGCAAATCCCACAAGATACTTTACTGATTCTGCAAATAGTTTTGGCATTTAGAAAGGAAACAGAAATGCATTTGTGTAACACATTTTTCACATCTTTTGCAAAAGCATTATTGATGTACATGATACATGATATAAAATGACACTTGAATCTGGAATTGAACTGTTAAAAAATTGGATTGCAAGAAGTTTGCTGAAATCTGAGACATCTTCAAAAGTGAAAAGGATATTTCTCCACCAGGCTGAACAATTTGGCAACAATATCAGCTTGCCAAAATGGATCATGACTTGCTTTGGAGATATACTTTAGGAGATGTTGACTAATTACTTTAATATTAGCAGGGTTGGCAATTTGGTACATCAATTCTAGAGTCTGAAAGTCAGAAAACAAATATTTACGAAAAATATCATTTAAATAATAATAATAATTCAGAGCATAGATGGGATGGTAGAGCAAGGAAGAGAGAGATAAGCGGTGGTAAGTGCCTCAAGGCATGGTGGTCATAATATACGTTGCAGGGTAGTGCCAAAAAGGTATGAGTAGGAAGTGGGGGTGGGGAATGCAGTCACTAGTGAAAACCTGAGTGGG
>NC_068989.1:66403124-66410910 GCF_001194135.2 Octopus bimaculoides | reverse complement strand
GGGGGGGGGGGGTAGCAATGATACAGTGAGCAGGGCAGTGAGGGAAGGGAAAGAGAGTGGGAGATAATCAGAGTGTATGAAGAGGAAATGTGAGGAAGAGAAAAAATGCAGTTTGGGAGAGGAGATGTAATTTAGTTTCTTGGTGGAGGGTGTGTGAAAATTTTATTGTTACGTGTGGGTGAAAAATGACGCCTCTAGAACTGTTTCATTGACATAGGCAAGTCTTCTCTAGAACCTCATATTGCCAGACATCTCAGGCCATTGCCACTTTCTTCATGAGCCCCGACATCCTGAGATCAGTCCTCACCACTTCATCGCATGTCTTCCTAGGTCTCTCTCTTCCACATGTACCATCTGCATTCAGTGACTGGCATTTCTTAATACAGCTGTCTTCATTCATATGCACCACATATCTAAACCAATGCAGTCTCCTCTCTTGCATGCTGTATTTGATTCCTCTTATGCCCAACTTTTCTCTCAACAAACTTGCACTTTGTCATTCATGCACATTGACGCTGCACATCCATCAGAGCATACTGCCTTCATTCCACTCTTGTTCTTACTACCATGGAGTATAGCTGTTCATACACAAGCATCATACAATCTACCTTTCACTTAAAGAAAAATATTATCAATGTAATATACATATATATATATTTCGTTTTTGGATTTGGTTTGCAAGATTTTTTATGTGATTTCGTGTGTTGAAGCACATTCTGTTGTCTGGGGAGAGTCATTTTCTTATTGTGCCTTAAAATTTAACACACTCACCGTTAAAATTTCCACTTATTATTTTAATTTTTATTTTCCTAATAAGTGGAAATTTTAACGGTGAGTGTGTTAAATTTTAAGGCACGATAAGAAAATGACTCTCCCCATACACAACAGCATATATATATATATATATATATATATATATATATATATATATATATATATTGACATCAATTATCAATTGTCTTACAAATAATATGACATAGTATTGATATTAGATTGTCTTCAATTGCATTCTGTAGAAACAAATGTTGCATATAGGATAGATAATGTTTCTGTCAAGGCTTCACAGTTAAGCGTTACTCGCAGACCATGACTAATGAAAGCTTGTAAATATAACATGTAGTAAACGCCACCATACCTTTCTTTGGATTGCTGGATCAGGATTCTCAAGATATTCCATAATAATCATTTGATATTCTACAGCATACTTAGGTGCAACGATTACTAGTGCAGTGAGTGACTTCATTCCTGTCAATGAGAGAATATTTCAAAGTGGAATAACATTATAATAATAATGATGATGATGATGATGATGATGATGATGATGATGATGACGATGAAGATGAGAATGATGAATGATAATGATGATGAGATTGATGATCACAATTGTCTTTCATTATTTTACTGGGTCTGGGAAAAGGGGAAATGCCCATGGCCCTTACAAATTCTCCAGTGAGGTTTATGTTGTTAATGTTCCATTTAACTCTCAATTATTTAAACTGGCCATATCAGGCCTAAATATTCAACCCGTTTTAGGTTCAAAATAGCCAGATCTGATCTCTCACACCTACCCTACAATGTCATTCTAAAACAAATAATCACATTATTGAAATCTTGAAGATACGAAATAATGCATAATTAATTCAAAACAATACAAATAAAAAGCATTACATTCGGCAGAGAAATCTGAATACTAAAAGGTTAAACTGCTGCAAGTGATACCCACAGGAAAAATATGAGGTGAAAGGTAATTCCAGAGGGATGCTGTTCTGGGGAGAAAACACAAGATGTAATGGGAAGTGTGTGACATGGAAGCATTTGACATAACAACAATGAAATAGAGGAGGAGAGACAAACGGGACAGAAGTACATGAGAGGAGAGGGTACAAGTACAAAACCTCCTGATTCTCAGGAGCAGAGACCAATATAGTAGCAGTAGAAAAAGTTGAGAGAGGAGACAGCATGCTTGTGGGTCAGAAACTGGAGCATGAGTGTGAGTAATGATATGCCCATCGACTGAGGAAGAGAAGACACAAGAAGAAGAAGAAGAAGAAAAAGAAGACACAAGAAGAAGATGAAGAAGAAGAGGAAAAAGACACAAGAAGAGAAAGAAGAAGACACAAGAAGAAGAAGAAAAAGAAGACACAAGAAGAAGAAGAAGACGACACACGAAGAGAAAGAAGAAGACACAAGAAGAAGAAGAAGAAGAAAAAGAAAAAGAGAAGAAGAAGAAGAAGAAAAGAAGACACAAGAAGAAGACATAAGAAGAAAACACGAGAAAAAGAAAACACGAAAAAAAAGAAGACACAAGAAGAAGAAGGGAAGAAGAAGAAGAAGAAAAGAAGAAGAAAAGAAGAAAAGAAGAGGAGGAGGAGGAGGAGGAGGAGGAAAGGGCTTTTAGAGAAGAAGGGATAAAACAATGTCCCTTGTACTAGACCATGAGTTGTTGTGGCCCAATAAGGAAATATAAATAAACTTCATACAGTATTAATACAAAATCAAATTCTCTAACACTTACCAAGGTATTTCAAATTTTGATTACTGGAGTGTAAGAACTTGCTGACTGCTCTGGAAGCATCATCTAATAATTCCTGATTAGGTACAATGTGTGTAATAGTAAGAATACATTCATAAGTAATAGCTGTAAGGAGAAAAAGACAAAAAACAAAATTATATTTAATTAAGAGAGTAATTTTCAAGAATACAGAATGCAGTAGTCAAATCTCCAGTCTTAATTGCTTTGATGCACATTAGCTAGTGAAGTTAGACAGGTGGCAATGGTAACTTCACGTAGCTGATGTTTAACTCATCTTGTTTTAATAGTTACCATCATGGTTTGGACTAGTGAATACCATGTGCTTGTGGTTGGACTATTAGTGAACCAGTAAAATGTGGGAAGTGTTTTTCATAGCATCCTGTATTAATCTCATCACTAGAATATGTATTTACAACAACCTTCTAGATTTTGGTGTGACCCCTGGCTTTGCCTGTTCCTGTCAAGCCATCCAACCCATGCCAGCATAGAAAATGGATGTCAAATGTTGATGGTGGTCATAATGACATGATACATAGACAGCTATTTTAATTTAATACTGCTTCAATTGCACACGTCAGATTTGTATTCGCAATATTTATTTCTACAGTGAATTGGCTGAGTCTTTAGAGTGTTGAATGCAATGATTTGATCCACTTGTTGCAATACTCTGTGATCTGAGTTCAAAATGCACTGAGGGCATTTTATCTTTTATTGTTCTGGAATCAATAAGATCAAGTAACAGTCCAGTGGGACGAATTAGTGGAATTGTTAGTGTTAGATGGGGATGCTTCACTGTATCTGTTCCATCTCTGGGCATTCTGAGTTCAAAGCCCATCTCTTGACACCAAAATTGGTGGGACTTGTGTCAAGAAATGACAACCTCCATAGGAGAAAGAAAACTCCCCAGAACTCAGTCACAACAGGCTGACAACTTGTAAGGTGTATTACTTAGCATAATCTACATAGGGGAAGATCATCAACACAGGTATGGCTAATCCCAACAACATGGTTCCAGGTTCAGTCCCACTGCATGGTACTGTGGGAAAGTGTTTCCACTACAGACCTAGGTTGACCAAAGCCTTGTGGGTAGATTTGGTACATAGAAACTGAAAGAAGCCTGTTGCATACACACACACACACACACATATATACACAAATATATATATTTTTATATATACATTTATATAAATATTAATAAATATCAGGGTAGGTAAAAAATTTTGAAATTTTTACTACCAGTGGCCTACCATGTAGAAAACTAGTCAATAGACTATATATTATTCATATGAATACAGTGTACATTTAGACACATAAGAGGTGACCATTTAAACACATAAGATAGTCACCTCTTATATGTTTAAATGTACACTGTATTTATATATACAAATGTATATATTTCTGTGTGTCTGTGTGTTTGTTCCCTCCACCATCACTTGACAACCAGTCTTAGTTTGTTTATATCCCAGAAACTTTGCAGTTCGGCAAAAGAAACCAATACAATAAGTAGTGGACTTGAATAAAAATAGGTCCATATTTAATAAAAATAAGCAATTCGTTTGACAAAAACCCTTCAAGGTGGTGTCCAAGCATGGCCACAGTCAAATGACTGAAGCAAGTAAAAGATAAAGGATTACTTACCAAAAGCCATGTTTTCCTTCATGTTTGCACACTGGAGCACTTCCTTCAAGACAGGGTAGATCTGAGTGCTCAAGCTGAAACCACAGAAGTCTCATTGTTAAAAGTGATAACATGAAAATCAAAGAAGAGCATTTTCAAAGCCTGAAAATAATATAACATACATGTTTTTGCTGTTTTTACTGTGGTTGTTAAGGTTGGTAAATGATGAATGGATGTGAGAAATGGTGAAGGGGTTACGCTGAAATGGACCTGTCCCACCACATAATGAGATGATTGGGCATCGTGGTTGTTTGGATGCTGGTAAAATGGCATGGGTGTCTGGAGATTGAATCACATTTCCTCCTATAATTATTAGCCTTGTGCCGAAATCTGAGATTATTACCTCCACCTTAGCAAAGGAGTTACTGTTTTCAGTCATGTTTGTTTGTGGACAAGATATCTCAAGAATCACTGGATGGATTCTGATGAAACTTTCATGACTGGCATGAACTGATAAGATTTTGGGAGTTTATTTCAGATATTCTCATTTTAAAAATCAACTCCGGCTAATCGTTGAGAGGACGTTGGTGTTGCCTTAACGGAGATTTGCACTCTCTGATTGCTCTTGTTATTATTATTATTATTATTATTGTTAATGTGGTGAGCTGGCAGAATGCTTAGTAGCATTTCATCCATCTTTACACTCTGAGTTCAAATTCCGCTGAGGTTGACTTTGCCTTTCACCCTTTCGGGGTGGGGGTCAATAAATTAAGTACCAGTTGAATACTGGGGTTGATGTAATCAACTATCACCCTCCCACCAAAATTCCTGGCCTTGCGCCAAAATTTGAAACTATTATTATCATTATTGTTATTATTATTATTATTATCACTATTAATTTCTTCAGCTCTTTACATTCTGCGTTCAAATTCTGCCAAAAGTTAACTTTACATTTCAGTCTTCTGCAATTATTAAAATAAGTACCAGTCAAGCAGAAAGATCACAGAAGGTGATTGAGAGAGAAGCAGTAAGATGTATTAAATGACCTCTATTGCAACAAACACCTCTCGCTCTCTCACGTTCTATTTATGTGTGTGTACATTTTGCGTGATAGCATGGTAGATGCCAGTGCTGGCTGACTGGCTCCTGTGCCAGTGGCATGTAAAAAGCACCATCCAAGCATGGCTGATGCCAGTACAACCTGACTGGCCCTTGTGGTCCTGACCGGAACATAAAAAGTACCCACGATACTTTCGGAGTGGTTGGCGTTAGGAAGGGCATCCAGCTGTAGAAACATTGCCTAGCTGTGAAGGACAATATCAAAGGGTAAGATACAACACAAAACAGATAAAGTTTACATTGATCAATGGGAGATGCTACAACATTAAAGGCTATAAAAATAGAAGGTAGAGGAATAAATAATAAATAAATGAATAAATAAATAAATAGAACCTCCAATATCAGAGCAATCCACTAAGGGTGATTCGAGATAAACCCTATGCAAAAGTCCCAGATTATTCTGCCACTGCCAAGGCATGGGAAGTACTATCTTCCAGTTTCTTTCCTCCTACTTAGAAAAACATAGCCAGAGTAGATCCATTCAGTCTCACCAATCTTGCCACTCTCGTCCAACTTCTGGAAAACACACTAAAAGGCAACTAATTAAATTACTTACTGTTTATCATCAGCTCCAAGAAATGACAGCAATTTTAGTAAAGAAATTTGCATCCAAGGATTTGGAATAGAATGGTATTCATATTCAGCAGGTAATTTTCGCTTTAAAATTTGTTTCAGAATATTCAAAAATGCAGGTGTTAAGTTTTTGTACTGAGATGGATTTGCCTATAAAAAAAAAAAAAAAAAATTTTCAAATTAGGAATATACCATTGAAATAAAAACAAAAACATAATCAATGAAATGTAATAATATCATATGCCCCTTAACCCATGGGCATATGGTGTAGTGGTTAAGAGCGTGGGCTACTAACCCCAAAATTCCGAGTTCGATTCCAAACAGTAACCGGAATAATAATAATAACATCGAAAAATACCTTAGGAATGAGAACCCAGGTTCGAAATTTCCCCAAGACACCTGATGAAGGCTGGAGGGTATAACAGCTGAAACGTTGTGTTAACAACAAATGAGGACAAATATCCATCAAATGTAAATAATGCCCCTTAACCCTTTAGCATTTAAACTGGCCCTTATCCAACCTAAATATTCTGCTTGTTTTATGTTCAAACTGGCTAGACCCAGCCTTTTGCATCTCATCTACCCTGCAATGTCATTCTAAAAATAAACAATCACATCTTTGACATGTCAAAGCTACAAGATAATAAAGGATTAATTTTCAAAAAAATGTGAGTAAATAAGCATTATATTTGACAAAGTAATTTGAATGCTAAAGAACCACAAATATAAATTATGAAAGCCATATACATAATGAAAGAATGCAAAATTCTTACTCTAGTTTTTAGCATGGAATCAAGTAAACAGCCACAAAACCACATAATGAATAATAGGTTGCATTAGAATGTCAAAGCATTTTTGGTAAAATAAGTCATGGATAGCAATTAATAAAAATTCTTAAAAGTGCCCAGTTGAGAAAGGAAATGTAAAAAATTTTTAATAGAATTTAGGGTTTTTCTTGCCTTGATAAGAGATTGATAGCAAATTAAAGAAGCATTCACTACACCAGGATCTTGATCACAAAGAACATCACTGAATTTATTGGCAATATTTGGTATGGAACCTGGGCTCTTAGACCAAATATTCAGAAAAGCTGTGACAGCTTTCTTCCTCACAACAGATCTGAAAAAGAGAGTAAAACATAAAAATTTCTCTCTACACCAAACATTTCTCATTTTTTCCCAGTTTTCTCAAACTAGGGTGCTAAGATAGTATCTGGTTTTGTAAACTTGAACATTATATATATATACTAGAATGTTACATGTCATATGATGGGTAACTTTGGTTTTAAATTTTGGCACAAAGCCAGCAATTTCGGGGGAGAGAGTTAGTTGATTGTATTGACCCCAATGTTCAACTGGTACTCGCATGATTGGCCCTCATGCCGGTGGCACGTAAAAGCACCCACTACACTCTCGGAGTGGTTGGCATTAGGAAGGGCATCCAGCTGTAGAAACTCTGCCAGATCAGATTGGAGCCTGGTGCAGCCATCTGGTTCACCAGTCCTCAGTCAAATCTTCCAACCCATGCTAGCATGGAAAGCGGACGTTAAACGATGATGATGATGAAAGGATGAAAGGCAAAGTTGACCTTGGCAGAATTCGAACCCAGAATATGATGGATAACTTTGGAAGTATACTTTCACTACCATGAATAATATCAAAAAAATTGGTATACATACAATAATTATAATTTGGAAACGCGACCTGTGTCACAAATAGGCATATTGTATAAATTTTGTAATTAAAATATTTACTATATTTTGTACATACGAGTATATCAGCCTGTGCACGAAATAAAATGGGGTCATAGGTGGAATTGTGCCCGCGGGCAGAGGTTTCCTCATCCTTGACTTAGATCCTAGTAGCTTATCAATTGGAACACTCAGACCACATACCAATTAGTTTAGGTTATCAGTGACCTAAACATTTTTTTTTCTATATATAT
>NC_068989.1:66399362-66403083 GCF_001194135.2 Octopus bimaculoides | reverse complement strand
ATATATATATTATATGTATGTAGGTGTGTATGTCTTTGTGTTTGTCCCCAGTTTTCCAGAAAAATAATCTCCTTATCATCATCACTTTAATGTCCACTTTTCCATGACTGAATTGAAGAAGATTTTCTTTGGTCAGATGTCCTTTCCTGTTACCCACCTTCAGTGGTTTCCAAGTGGGATAATATTTCCCCATGATCAAATATATTTTCATTGGAGATTGGAAACAAGGGACACTCATTTGTATGATAGTGACACTCATTTACAGCAATCATACAATGTAATGACAAGAACACACACACACGAATATCATAGGTTTCCTCCGGTTTCTTTCTACCAAATCCACTGACAAAACTTTAGTTGATCTGGAGTTATAGTACAATATGCTTGCCCCAAGTGCCAGGCAGTGGGACTGAACCCAAACCATATGGTTGTGAACCAAACTTCTTAACCACACAGTCATCCTATGCATATGATCTATTAAGTGAACCAAACCGTTTTGGTATCATTAGGAAAATAAAAACAGTTATTCCATCAAAACATTGGGAAATAAAATCTTCCATTTAAGATTCAGAGAGTTGAAAGAGAATAAAAATTAAATTTCATAAAAGTGATTGAAAGTTATCTTCCTTAGCAAAATTACTCTTGGGAATATGCTTTCAAAATAGATATTTACCTCGAATGTCGAAGCTTTTCTTCAACCAAAGGTAACACAACAGGAATCATCTCTGCATTAACAAGAGAACTAGCAGCAGACAATGCAATGCAATTGTCTAGAATATTGGTACTACGGAGATCCTGAAAACCAAACGAAATTAAACAAATCAAATCAAAACTAATTGCAAACAACAAATGTATAATCAAAGTAGAAATGTCACATCTTCACATTATCTCTTTCCTCTCTCTCTCTCCTTCTACTCCAGGCAGCCATGTTTCTCTTCCGTTGCAATACACCTATTCATGTCCCTCAATACTAATCCAGGGGTCTTGTTTTGGAGACCTCACTGCTGCTGGTGCTACATAAAAAGCAGTTCACTCTGTAAAATGGTTGGCTTGCCACCCACTGTTGAACCATCCAAACCAATCATCAAATCATATGGAAAATGGACGTTAAATGATGATG
This sequence comes from Octopus bimaculoides, assembly GCF_001194135.2. NCBI lineage: Eukaryota > Metazoa > Mollusca > Cephalopoda > Octopoda > Octopodidae > Octopus > Octopus bimaculoides. Next base: position 66,401,963 of record NC_068989.1, on the reverse strand, counting down.
GTTTTATTTAAAATTCATTTCCAAAGCAGGTGTGGGATGGATGATTTGACAGGATCCAGTAAGTCAGAAGACAGCACCGTGCTCCAGTATCTATTTAGGCATGGTTTCTATTCCTGGATACTCTTCCTAATGTCAGTCACATTACAGCATGTACCATGTGCTTTTTTCATGGCACCATCATTAATGAGGTTGCCATGCATCTTGCAAAACTAACATCTCATTCAACTGAATGGGGTTACAGTAGAGAGGGAGATGTTATGGGATGAAGTGTTAAAGTGAGAGAGAATGGGCCAAAACAGACCAGTTTTCTTGCTGAAGGGAAGCTACACAGCTGATTAGCACTTGTGCCAGTAGAACGTTAAAAGTAAATCCGAGCGTGATCATTGCCAGGGCTACAGATTGGCTCCTGTGCTGGTGGCACATAAAAAGTAGCATTTTGAGCGTGATCGTTGCCAGAACTGCCTGACTCGCCCTCGTGCCAGTGGCACATAAAAGCACCCACTACACTCTCGGAGTGGTTGGCGTTAGGAAGGGCATCCAGCTGTAGAAACTTTGCCAGATCAGATTGAACCTGGTGCAGCCTTCTGGCTCACTAGTCCTCAGTCAAACCGTCCAACCCATGCCAGCATGGAAAGCAGACGTTAAACAACAATGATGATGCTTGTGAATATATTTTATTCAATGCTGCTTCATGTACTTCTAGTTAATTAATTCCAACTTAACCAAGCTTTGCATACATCAGCAAATGTATTACATGCTGCTTTTGTATATAAGAACATTTGTTTTTAGAGGGCTATGAATGACTAACTCAGTGTCCAAAACTGATGAAATGTCAGGATGCAGAAATGCATGCATTCTACAGTCCAATAATGTCATTCATACCTCAATGCTGTTTTCACACATATCATATAGAAGGAGAATTTTCTCAGTGGCAAGTCTTCCTATGCCTGAATATCATCATCATCATCGTTTAACATCAGCCTTCCATGCTGGCATGGGTGGGACAGTTTGACAAGAGCTGACCAGGCAGAAGCCTGCACCAGACTTTTTACACTGGGTAAAGAAAATGGAATTTCTTCCAACTCCTTTCCTACATATTGAGCAGAGCCATTTATCTGACGGAGAGAGAGTTTTATGACTGAATATGTTAAATATGACTGTATACATGTATATTTCATTCAACACTGCTTCATGCGCATCTAGTTAATAAAATATATATTTATGACAAAGATCGACAATCAATCTGCTGAGGTTGAACACACACCAAATTTTGCTATCAAACTTGTAAAGAAAGAATTGATAGACCTTTCATAACTTACCTTCAATATTGTGTTAACAAGTAAGACTATTAGCTCATGATCTTCATGTAACAAAATACCACAGGAGAGATAACCTGGAAATATTGAAGAGAAATCAAGTTAGGTTCAGAGAAGTAATGTTACTGTACAAAACGTTAGATAATATGCAATCATCATTTGTCATCAAGTTTAAAGAAGGCTTCACCTACACAGGTTTAGATTTAGCATAATACATTTATACTAGTGAAAGGGCAGGCATACTTGTGTGGTTACGTTTTTTTGTTTTCCAACGTGCATTTTCACTTATTTTACTTCTTACTTTCCCCCTATATATATATATATATATATATATATATATATATATATATATATATATATATGGCGTTAGGAAGGGCATCCAGCTATAGAAACTCTGCCAAATTAGATTGGAGCCTGGTGTTGCCATCCGGTTTCACCAGTCCTCAATCAAATCGTCCAACCCATGCTAGCATGGAAAGCGGATGTTAAACGATGATGATGATGATGATGATATATATACGACGGGCTTCTTTCAGTTTCTGTCTATCAAATCCACTCACAAGGCTTTGGTTGGCTCGAGGTTATAGTAGAAGACAGTTGCTCAAGGAGCCATGCAGTGGGACTGAACCTGGAACCATGTGGCTGGGAAGCAAGCTTCTTACCACACAGCCACTCCTGCACCTATGGGTTAGTAATTATATATATGTATACATAATTATGATGTGTGCATATATATATATTAAACCATCTTTCTTTCCTTCCCTGAAGGTCTTCTAATACTTTACATGTACCACGTCCTCGTGTTGTGTTTTTTGTGCTTGTTCTTTTTGGGATTTACTATATATATAAATATATATATATTATATGAATATATAAATGTGTATATAATATTATATACATATATATAATATGTATATAACATATATATATATACATATATAGAATATGTATATAATATGTAACATATATATATATATATATACTAGCAGAAACACCCGGCGTTGCCCGGGTTAAAGAGAATAATGAAATCTAAAAACGCCGTCTAGACTACGCAACCCTCAACCGTTAGTAGCTACGATACCATATTTCTACATTAATAACTCTCCAATCCATGCCAGCATGGAACATAGATATTAAGTGGAATGCTAGAAGAAAGTTTTCAACTCATATGTATATAAAGTAAATACACGTAATTCAGAAACACGTTTTTGTGTATCTTATTTCGTAACCAAACAAACAGGTACAGATTATAAATAATGAAAGGCCAATTTTGGTGATTCATTTG
>NC_068989.1:66392701-66398271 GCF_001194135.2 Octopus bimaculoides | reverse complement strand
AATGACTAATGTGTGTGTTTGTGTCCGTGTGTATGTGTGTGATGGGTGTATATATGTATAGATATCTGTATGTATGTATATATGTGTACATATTACATGTACATCTATATATATATACATCTACACATATGTATACATATACATGTATGCATATATATCTATACATATACGTGTACATATACATCTATATATATATACATATACATCTCTCTCTCTCTGAAAATATCTGTCATTACAGTATTGAAATGTGATTGTTTCAGTTAGAGGAATAACGTGTACATATACATCTATATGTATACATATACATCTCTCTCTCTCTCTTTCTCTGAAAGTATGTCATTACAGTATTGAAATGTGATTGTTTCAGTTAGTGGAATAGTTTCATTTTTAAAGTGAAAGTATTTGACATGAGTGTTTTTGTTTCACTTTTGACACGTAATACTTAAATAGTGGAGGAGATATTATGTTGCCGTGGGCTCGAACTCTGCAAGAAGTTAAAAAATTTTTTTGACTAAAACACAACTGGAACCCTAAGTAAGGCATGTGTAAAATTTGAATGAAATTGGTTGCGTAGTTCTCGAGTTTTAGGGATACACACACACACACACAGACAGACAGACAGACAGACACACATTCTCATTTTTATATATATATATTACATACACATATATAAATGTGTGTGTACATATATATATTATATCCATATATACAATGTGCATGTACATATATATATATATATATAAAACAGATGGATAATGTGTCAATTCACTCCAGTTGTTTCTAATGAATTTTTAATTGATTAAAGGAAACATTACATCCTTAGAAAGAACCATCTTCATCAGGTGACTGCAAAAAATGACAACATTCAAAAGCCAATGGCATGTGCACCTACATGATTGTATAACCCTTGCTGGTCATAGAATGAATTTGTTAGTTCAGTTTGGAAAGTATTATAGAGAAAATGATGCGATGTCATGTGTGGATAGGGGATAACAAAGATTTGTAGTGATGAAGGAGGTTTTATATATATTTGTGTGTGTGTTTGTGTTTGTGTGTGTGTATGTTCCTATACATAGATATCAATGCAGGTATGGCTATATGGTTAAGAAGCTTGCTTCTAACAACTCCCCAACCACATAGTTCCAGGTTTAGTCTAACTGAGAAGCACTTCAGCCAAGTGTCTTCTGCTATAGCCCCAAGTCAACCAAAGCATTGTGAATGAATTTGGTGCACAGAAACCGAAAGAAGCTTGTTATATGTGTGTGCATGAGCATGTGCACACGTGTGTGTGTGTGTGTAAAAATTGTCTACGTTGGATCCATAGATATGAAAATACATTTTATGAGCTAGATTTCAACTTACCCATCCACTTCATCCAACCACTTCCTTGTTGAGCGAGTTTCACAGCATGGATATATCCAAAAGATGTATCATAACCCATCATGTGACAGAATATGAGGCGGGTTAAGTAATCCCGGATCTGATGCTGTTAATAGATTACAAAAAGAAAAAAATGGTTTTAATGGGATCAACAGGCTTGATTTAAGGTTCAGATCGTTGCAGAGTTTATAATTTTATGCATTGTTGTGTTTAGTGTCAGCAAAATGAATTGATGTGCTTTTAGAAATGAAACTGAAACATAATGGCAGGAGTAAGGATATTTCTTAATATAAACTTTATAATAACCTTAAACACAAGAGAAACATTCTGTAGTTTGTGACCTTCAAGAAATAATAGCTAAATCTCCCTCTAATAACAGTATATGGTTTACTGAGACAACAAAGGTGGTTCTGCATAATTGCTTGACGTACTTTGGGTATGAGTTTTCTACTATAGCATCAACTCAATCAGATCTGGTAGACAGAACCTTAAGGTGGTGAGCTGGCAGAAATGTTAGCATGCCGGGCGAAATGCTTAGCAGTATTTCGTCTGCCGCTACGTTCTGAGTTCAAATTCTGCCGAGGTCGACTTTGCCTTTCATCCTTTTGAGTCTATAAATTAAGTACCAGTTACACACTGGGGGTGATGTAATCGACTTAATCCCTTGTTTGTCCCCTCTATGTTTAGCCCCATGTGGGCAATAGAGAAATAAGAAACTGAAAGAAGCAAGGTGTGTGTGTATATATGTATGTATATATATACACACACAGTCTGTGGGTTACATTTTCATATTCAGACAAACTCATTCAGCCACATCAATCTTACTCTCACCTCTTCCTTTTAGATAATTTACTGGAGATTAGTAAAACTGCCTTCCACAAGAGTTTGAATGGAGGAGTCTTTGGAACTTTATCTACCTCTCTGTTATTCACCACAGACATCAGACAAAGGAAATATGCATTCTTTTATTTACCAAAAGAAGGTAGCAAGATAAAACTGAATGTGTGTTAAAATGAATAAAGTTTAGCAGGATGATACTGAAATGTGTGTTAAAATAAATGATGTTTAACTGATGACAGAATATACTTACTGTTGATATATCTGGTTGAGATAATTTCTGTTGTACAACCGAGAGATCTTTTTGTATAATAAGCTGTTCTTTCTGAAAATTGACAATATAATTTGATGAACAGTCATGAACATACAATGGCTGATCTCCATAATAATAAAGCTGATGGAAGTAACAGGAACAATAATGTCTATTACCCAATAGCAAAATAAACACTTTAAGGTCTTACATTAAGTGCTAATTGTTGTAATTTATCAGGTGGGTATGAGTTCAGTGCCTAGATCTGTTTCTATACTCTAGTTAGGAACCACTCAAATTTTAGATTAGACAAATCGTTTATCCTCTGTGTCAGACCTGATGGTGCAGGCTAATGATTAAAGATGCCCTAATCTCTTTCTTCTTGTATATCTAGAACTACATGTACAATGTGACCTATATATTTTTATTTTTTAAGGCCTGAGAAACTTTAGCTGATTTTTCTTGCATGCAGGCTAAGCAATTAGTGAGAAAGAGGCTATTTTGCTGGCTCAGGGTTGTTTATGGGAAAATTGATGGTGAATTAAAGCAGATTATTTTTGTCACATTCAAACTGATTGATTACTTGAGAGAAAGACAGAGAGGGGGAAGGGCACTAGAAACTTTTGTATTTGATGTCTTACATAGACACAAAAGAATACACTTGTAAGGGTATTATAGCTTCCCCTTATACAACACTACTAGTGATTTTATAAACAGAGGAAAGAGTGAATATGAAGTCAACAACCGTAGTTTTCAAACTAAGAACTGATACGGAGTGAAAAAGTTAGAGTTGAGGTGCATGATCCGAAACTCAGCCATCAGTTCAATTTAGAGAAACATCTTCAGAGGGACCCCAGAGTATTATTCTAGTATCGCAACATTACAACTTCTAAAAGTTGTAAATTTCTGAAGGTATAAAACAACTACTATAATGTTAAAACGATATATCGTATGTTAACAGCAGAAATACAAAATCTGTCAACAACTGATTATAAATATAATTAGTCAAACCATTCGAAATATATATTTAAGTGTTCATATAATGAATTAGTGCTTCGGGGGTGGCGAGCTGGCAGAATCGTTAGAACGTCGGACAAAAATGCTTAACGACATTTCTTGCAATTGTGTGTTCAAATCCTGCTTTTATACTATTTAGGTCGATAAAATAACGTACCAGTCAATGTAATCGACTTGTCCCCTATCCTCGAAATCGCTGGTCTTGTGCCAAAGTTTGGAAGAATAGCTTATTATTTTATTTACTGCCACAAATTAGTAATTAAAAGACTGTAAATCAGGTGTGTATGAGTATATATAGAGAGAGGGAGAGAGTCTCTCGCTGATATAGTTGCCAGAGTTAAATTGAGAAATAATCAATGCTGCATAATTACTATAACGAACAAAAACAATTTCTACACGTTGACGTCCCAAGGACAGACAGTCTTCGACTTTTTCAATCAAAAAAGGGTCTTTCTGCCTAATATTTACACTGTTCCAAAAAATGAATTATATAAGCGTGTGTAGATGTATGTATATAGTCATTTATAAGTCAGAAAAAATATGCCCTGGTATATTTGTCGAAAGACTGGCTAAACACGCATACACACACACATCCTGGCTTCCTTTTTTTCTTTCTAGTCATCTGTCTTTATTATAGATTGTTACTCACCGCCACCGATCTCGCATATTCCACATTTCGCATGAGGTTATAGAATCCCCTGGAGAGTCCAGTGCCGTATTGGTACCCGCCACTGTTGGCACCATTGCTTGATGTGGGTGAGGTGAGGCCACCGAGCAGATTTTCACTTAATAATCGCGGTAACGAACTTAGTGTCTTCTCTACTATATCAGACATATCTCCTGCTGCTACGCTTTGTCACATTAATGTTCTAATTTCCATTAAATCGCTGTCATCACTAAATAAATTATAGAAACCATCGCAAAAAAACAAAGATCGACTGTTTAAGAGAGAAAGAGAAAAACAAACTCGGATCTTATAAACATCAACAACTTCCGGTAGCATGTGTGTGTATGTGTGTGAGTGTGTGTATACATGTATTCATATACGATCTATGCGTACTGTGTATGTATATATATATGTGTGTGTGTGTGTGTGTGTGAATAAAAATAAATATAAAAAATAAAAATACAAAAATATATACAAAACAAGGGTTTTGTATGATCGTGTATAGAGGAATATATTATTTAAAAGAGTTCCAACTCTGTCTGTTTTTTATGTTTTATTTATATACATGTATGCGAATATGCGTGTTTACTATGTGTTTATGCATCTAAGTCAATATGGTGTGTGTGCGTGTATGTCTATATGTATGCGCATCAACTGTACTATGTATATATGTATGGTAATATGTGTGTGTAAACCATATACGACTATAAGTGTGAGTTTGAGTGTAAGTGTGCATAGCCTACTTCCTGTTACTTGACTGAATAAACAACGGTTGATAACTCTGTATGACAGTAATGTCTCTGATTTAGGTACAAGACCAGCAATGTTCTATGTTTTAGTCAAAGCAGTCGACTCAAGTACTTAACTGGTACTTCATTTTAAATACTAGAGTCGATGTTATCGACTCATTTCCCATTATTATTTGCAAATTATTATTTCACAGATAATTTATCAAACAGAGTTATCTACCATTGCTACTTCTGTCTCGGAGAAAAAGTGCTCTCCCGTCGATTCGATCCCGCAAATTGCCTTTTGAATTTGAAGCTTGGCAATCCTAGAGGATAAAGTCAAAGTTATCTAGTAATGTCAAAAACGAAAATTTCTCTGAATATTTTCTATTTTAAGCACCGAAGATTACGAATCTACCAAGACAAAACTAGATATGTATTTTAAATGTTTGAGATTACAACTTCAACATTATGTGCAACATAAACCAAACGAATTTCATTAAAAACAAAATAAATGCAAAACTGAAATTACAAAAATAACAAAAATAAATGCAAAACTGAAAATTTGCACAAGGGAGAGGGATCATTAACTTCCCTACTATTTATTTTTCCAGATTCGTAATCAATGAGGCATAAAACATGCAAATCGGACTAAATTACGGTTTTTGAGGACTAGAAAATTACTAACTCT
>NC_068989.1:66386498-66390999 GCF_001194135.2 Octopus bimaculoides | reverse complement strand
ATATATATATATATATATATATATATATATATATATATATATATACACACACACACACACACACACACACATATATATATATATGAAGGATAAAGGCGTTAAGGGCCCTGGGTGGCGCTGCCCATTCACTATTCAATGGTGCACCCTCACATTTAGAATATACAGTTTACACAAATCTTCCTGCAATACAAATTAGAATGTTCTGAAGCATCCCCAGGCACCAAAGTCTGGTGACGGGTCTGCCGGACATTTTCCTTGGACAATCTTACAGGTACTGAAACTGAGAGTTGTGTGTGAGTAGATTATTTCACTGGTTACGAGCTCGATTTTTTACCTTAAATGTATCTGAAGATGGTGTGCGAAGCGACCCGTATTTGGCTAGCGTAACAGTCCACGATACATCAAGAATCGTAGTATTGCCACATCGACACCGCATGTCCTCACATACGTCAGTTCAGACTCTCTGAGAGTATTGGAGATACAGATCTTATCCGGGCTAAGTAAGCCCCGAAATGTTCACCAGGGGCAAAACATTAACCGTATAGCCACAATTGTCAGAACTTTCAGAGATGCAGTGAACGAAAAGAGTGTCAAAAATATATTTCGATAGTAAATTATCTTAAATACTCGAAGGCTATTTAAGTTTGTTCTGGAACGAGCAAACTAATTCAGCTCCACAGCTACTGAGTTACATTCACTTTCTCGTTGTATTATGAAAAAAGAAAAGATGTTGCTCACCGAAGAGGAATAAGCATGAACAGAACTAAGCGAACAGGTGTAATGTATTGAGTTGTTTTCCTTGGACTGCAAGATTACGTTTTGTACATTGTGTTATTTTAACCCGTGATTCACAACTGGTTTAAAAGATTTTTTTTTTTTTTTACCTATGGACTCCTTTAATTACTGTTTTACTCATGTGGACCCCCATAGCCATTTGATGTTTAGAAACTAGTTTTATTGATACTTCTTTCAAAATTCCTATTTTGCTTTCCGCACTTGTGTAGGTTGATCTATGTGAAACGTAAGAGAAAAAAATCTGTTTCTTGCAATAAATAAATCTACAGGAAATTTTTGTACATGGACACTTAATATACATCTGTGGGTCCCCGATTTACTATTTTGCTTGCGTGGATCACCTAAAATTTTGTATAGACAGGCAGTGGTCATATGGGTCCAGGTTGAGAACCATTGATTTAAACAATCATATTTTAATAAAATATTCAGTGTGGGTCAGCATTCAATAATGGGCGTCTGATTTGTTTCTTCTGTTATTTATATGTTTGCAATGTAGCTTCCTGATCGAAGAGATGTCTCTGTGAAGCTCCTGTCAGTGATAAATAGCATCAACCAAATTTTCGAGTTTCTTGAGTTTCAGGCCTCTTTGATATAAGAATATTGATTTCTGCTTTATGATCAAGCCACAGTTCTTAAATTACCATCGTCTAAATACCACCTATTAATTCAAAGTTTTAGAGGGATGGCCCCTTATTGTTAACAGTCATGGGTTAATTGCCAATGCAAAATCTAATGGTTCAAAGGCATCTCTTTGTTAAGTTACAGTCAGTGACAGAATAGATGTATTCCACAACAAACACCAATGATGTGGAAGAATAAATATATTTCACTCATTGGTAAATCTCAGGACACACCACATTTGAGATCCTTCTCTCCATCAATTTTAGATTGTACATATGAATTACAGTGACCCCGTTCCTTAATTATATCCTAGTTAGAAAAAAAGGAGAGCCTCGGCTTCTCCTGTAACTCCCGTCATCTTGGGTAAGATTTAAATTATCTTATAAAAATAATTTTGAACATAGATGGATATTTTGAAAATCTGTTGGTTGGTGTCAGCAGGATAAAAGCCGCTCTAGGGGAAGGAATTGCAGAGGTTTGAGGTTCAAAGGAAGAAAGATTTGATGGAGAATTTCATGTAGGAATTTAGGTTGTAAGACAAAGTTGAGATTTAAAAAAAGAGGAAAGACGCACATGTCTGGGTGAAGAAGATATGCAGATAACTAGTGCAGAGGAGCAGAAACTGTCACAGGTGTGATAGAATAATCAAAAGAAGAAAACAGCCCGTCAGTGTGCCAGTGATTGAGTTGGTACCACACTGTTTTATAGCTAGTTCGTTGGCTCAGGTTGGCCGAATGATTAAAGTTAACTTCGCAACCGCGAGATACTGGGTTCGATCCCACTGCGTAGGCAAATATCATTTTCTATAGTCTCAGATCGACTCATGTCGATCTGAGTGAAAATGGGTAGACGAAAATGGGTAGACGAAAACCGTATAGAAAGCCTTCGTGTTGATTGTACTTATACTACAAAAGCTACATCCCCGTCATGCACTGTGTCACCACCATCACCACCAAGCCAGCCCTGATTTAGTTGACTGATTATGAAAGATGTCACCACCCCATCTTATTTGTATACCCAAGATTACATTGCTCAGTGAATCCTTCAGGTCATTAAGGTAATAGGGTGTAATTTAAGGGGCATTAGGGTGTTATTTGCTATTTTTAACGCATTGTAGTTATCTTTGCTTTGCTAACGTTACTGAGGGGGAAGCTTACTTGCCAATAGCAGATGGCTCTCATTTTGGATGCAATCAAATATACATATAACACTCACGCTGTTGTTTAGCCTTAATGAAACAGAAAAATGTTCCTGCTAGTTCCAGCCCATCTTTTTCTGAAATTATCGAAGTCTTATCAATGACTTGTAGGAACACCGTATTTCATTATGCAACCATAATATACTACAAAGAATATTAAAGGTTTTTATATGTTAATACCGAGTTTTACTGTTTTTGCAGTGCTATTACATTACTTGTAAAGGTTATCTCTACAGATTTTCTGTTGATTTAGTGACGACGTTTCCACGTCGTCGTTACAAAAATCAATGCTAGCTATAGTTTCTAAAGAAAATCTGTAAGATAATCGTAACAAGTTATCGAAGTCTATATTATGCAATGTTCTTCCATTTTTTTTATAAAGAGCTGTCGGGTGTGATTGAGGTCAAGCAACCGCTTAGAGCTTTCTAAGTAACTAAAAAATGCATACTTCAGTGTAATTGTTACAAGACCGGTATGCAATATGCAGTGAGGTAGTAGTATCATTAAAAGTTAGAATAGTAATCCTCTCTATATTTGTTCAGACTTTCAGGTTTCAAATCCACCTGATGATAGTTTTGCATTTTAGTGTCTATAAATAAAGTAGAAATCTAGGTGAAGGCATTGCCGAAGTTTTAGAGCGTCGGAGAGGATCCCTTGCGGTTCCGTTTCTTTTCGTTCAGAATTCAAATTTCACCTTCCATCACTGGCATCATCGCGCTGGAAAGCGAAGTATTCGGGATTAAGTTAACATTAATAAGTCTCTAATATCAAACAAGTCAACACATATAATGGAACAAGAACTGGCATGCATTGTTATCAAGACTGAGTAGATCACGTGCCGTGCAGAGTAAACGTTAGAAAAAATATGTGCATTGGTGCCCAACCGCCACTCACTGTGAGTAGAATTTATAAAGGACTATTATGTGTATAGATATTGGTCTCATTTTTGGCACATCAGTAATTTTGTGGGAGGGGATAAATTGATTACATCGACCCAAGTGCTCAGTTGGTACTTATTTTATCAACCTCGAAAGAATAAAGGCAAAGTCGACCTCGGCAGTATTGGAACCAAGAACTTAAAGACGGATAAAATGCTGCTGAGTATTTTGTTCGGCGTGCTAACGATTCTGCCAGCTCGTCGCCTTATGTAATGATGTTATTACTAAGATGATGTTAGGGATAATTACTAACCTTATGAAACTACATGTATTATTATCTTCTCTATTAAGGTGGCGATCTGGCAGAATCGTTAGCACGCCGGGTAAAATGCTTAGCGGCATTTCTTCCGTCTCTACGCTGTTAGGTAAAATTCCACTGAAGTCGATCTCGCCTTTCATCCTTTCGGAGTCGATGAAATAAGTGCCAGTTGACACCTGGTACCGTTTTAATCGACTTAGCCCCATTCTCCCAAATTTCAGGCATTGTGCCTGTAATAGAAAGGATTATTCTCTTTAGCATTTGAGTATCGTATTATTTGAGGTGGCGCACTCAATCTGGAATGCGTTACAAAGTTAAAAAGGCGTGGGAATTGCCGTCCACTGATCCAAGTGTTTAATTAATATAGGACCGAGATAGACGGCGTGCATAGGTTAAAAATGTCCGAGTAAACTCGACAAGATGATGATGATGATGAGGGGGAGGAATCAGGTGTGAGAATTTCTTTCTTTTCGCCCTTTCAAAGCCTAGCCAGGCTCATGGGCCCGGTTTCCCGGTTTCTATGGCGCATGTGTCCTCCCCACAGTTGGATGGGACGCCAGTCCATCGCAGCGTTACTCAAGAAACAGGAAGAAATAGTGAGAGAAAGTTAGGGCGAAAGAGTACAACAGGGGTCCCCCCCTGCCGGAGCCTCGTGGAACTTAGGTGCTTCGCTCAATAAGCACACACAAC
>NC_068989.1:66378614-66381039 GCF_001194135.2 Octopus bimaculoides | reverse complement strand
CACACACACACACACACATATACACATACTAGCAGTATTACCCGTCGTTGATCGGGTAATTACTTTTACTCATTCTCGAGATTCACATTCGAAGTGTTATTACATATATAATTTACTCCTCCTATATGTGTGTATGGATATGAGAACAAACATGTAATAATTGTGGTAGAATAAAGATCAATTTCATACACGAACTTCTGTTTGTTTATTATATGACAATAATAAGTGAGTTGTATGTGTTATTTTATTTATGAATACACTAATGGCAATTATATAATACACTTCATTTAAGTAGGTAATTTACTCATTCTTGAATGTAATGATAGTAATGAAAATTAAGTTATTGAAGTATTCATATTGCATTAAGAGTAAATATTTCTTTATAAATAATGTTTTTTTTTTGTTTTATTTCGGGGTGCGTAAGCAAAAAGATCTGCTTTTGCTCGCACACGTGATGTTCCTACATAAAGTTGGCCATGTGAAAAGCATGGTTCTTCAAGTTGCAATCCAGCAACTTTTAGTGTTTGGCCTTGACTTTTATTAATGCTCATGGCAAAAGAATCTCGGATAGGAAACTGGAACCGTTTAAATTTGAATGGGACATTAGAGGGTATAACTGGTGTGCAAGGAATGAAGACGGTCTCACCTTTACCACAACCAATGAGAATATTTGCCTCAATGCAGTTCCTGCTGCTGCTACTGGTGCTTTGAAATACAGTTACTACTCATTTTTGCAAGCTGATTGGACTGAAGCAATGTGAAATAAAGCGTCTTGCTCAAAGACAAAACACGCCGTCGGGAATCGAACTCACGACCTTACAATCGTGAGCCGAATACCTTAACCACTGAGCCACAGCATTATATAGTAGAACATCGGATGAAAATCTTTCTACCTATTAAAGGAAGAAGAAAAGCGAGCATGGTTACGTTGTCAGTTGGTTCTAATGTGATAGCGAGGTAGAAAAACCAAAAACAAGATTATCATGACACCATGTGGCTGTGTTGTCAGGTAGTTTATAAGGAATACGTAGTAAACTAGACTAACCAAAGTAAGCTATACTATCAGTCAGTTCCACTGTGATAATAAAGTATATAAACCAAAGTCGGTTATGTTATCCGGCACTTTCAAGGGCGTACTTTAGCAATATTAGAGCAGGAAATAATAAACATAATATATAACGTGACAACCAAGGCAAAGGCTTTGAAATTAAAGCTAAAGCTGTGATCTACACCATAAATCAGCAATCTGAAAATGTCATCTCGATATTATCAATAATATCATGGTAAGAAAAAAGTTGTACTGTGAAATCCGTCGAGAGGTGAATATTGAAGTCATATAAGAAATAACAAATATAAGAAAACTATAGTGACCTGGAGGGGATGCCCATTATTAATTTGAAAGAATACTGGTGGAAATTTCTTGTAAAGCATCTCTGTAAAATATAAGCATTAAAGGCCGGGCTTAATGATTTGAGACAAAGAGAAAAGAAAGTTTGCACAGTAATAGTGGAAATCAGTTGTTCAACAGATGTTAACATATGCTGTTGGCACTCCGTCGCTTACGACGACGAGGGTTCCATTTGATCCGATCAACGGAACAGCCTGCTCGTGAAATTAACGTGCAAGTGGCTGAGCACTCCACAGACACGCGTACCCTTAACGTAGTTCTCGGGGATATTCAGCGTGACACAGTGTGACAAGGCTGACCCTTTGAATTACAGGCACAACAGAAAAAGGAAGTAAGAGTAAGAGAAAGTTGTGGTTAAAGAGTACAGCAGGGTTCGCCACCATCCCCTGCCGGAGCCTCGTGGAGCTTTTAGGTGTTTTTGCTCGATAAACACTCACAACGCCCGGTCTGGGAATCGAAACCGCGATCCTATGACCGCGAGTCCGCTGCCTTAACCACTGGGCCATTGCACCTTCACGATGTTAACATAATGTTAAAGATAAAAGTAAACACTCATAGCAAACTAATTAGAAATCTGCTGACATCAAATTCAACAGGATTTGAACCCTGGATCTAAAGAGGAAGAAATGCTCAATGGTATTTTAGCCAGTGCTCTAATTATTCTCGTCAACTCGTCGAATCAGCAAATATTTATTAATGCTAAAGATAAGAAAGAATCTCTAACAAACAAATTAGAAATCTCCTGATATTTCAGCCGACTCTAAATTAAGATTGATGCCGGTGATTATCAAAGTGCTTGGTTATATAACTGACGACATGTGGGGCTTCACGAAACCACAAAAATACGACTAATTAGAAAAGTATAATTACAAACCATTAACGGAACTGTGAAATTATGCAAAATATTTCAGAAGTTTGGCCTGTGGTAAGTGCACATACATTCACACACACACACATACAGACACACAGACATACACGCACACACACACACACACACACACACACACACACACACAC
>NC_068989.1:66372936-66375018 GCF_001194135.2 Octopus bimaculoides | reverse complement strand
ACAAGAAATTATTCACGAAACAAGGTGATGTTTTAAAATTAACACCGCCGAAGGAAGTTTTCGAGCGAGCCGAGAGGAAAATTATAACATACAGATCGCTTAACGTTGAAACAAAGAAAATAGAAGTGGCAGAGACGGACGAATTGGAGCGGTGCCTAAGCGAAGTCAAACAATTAACAACATTCTATGCACGTGGAAGGAAGTTCGGTACGGTGGAAGTGAGATTTGCGAGTGAGGAAGAGGCGAAAAAGCACTCCACTGTACCCTTAAGAACGGCTAGGTGGGCCCTTTTACCTACCAATTGTGGAAGAAGAGCTGCACGTGTGAGAATTGGACGGGCACCTCCCGAAATAGATCCGGAATGACTGGTTACAGCCGTTATTCATAATTGCAAGGACGAAGTGGATGTTTTGAAAATAGAAAAATCGAGAGAGATCAACTGGTGGGGATATGGTATAGATGCACTCGTACACATAACCTTACCAGACCTGCACAATATAGCAGAGGAGGTGGAGCTCCCCGACGGAGCACGACTAAGAGTTGTGGTGCAGGGGAGACCTCCAATCTGTTATAAGTGTAAAAGTAGGGGACACATGCAGGCGGTGTGCCCCCGCAGAGAAGTACCAGTGGAAGAAATAGAGGTCTGTGAAGAGATGGTGGAAGGCGTACAAGAGGTGGTGGAGAAAAACAGGCGGAAACTGTAGAGTGCGAAAAAATTTCTCAACGAACAGATAGAAAGCGTATGTGGACTGAATCGCCGCCAAAGAACCTCCAAGAAAAGAAAGGAAAAAAAAGACAGAAGGAAATGGAAACCGAGAAAGACGAGGCTGAGAACCGAACCCAAGATACAGAGCACGAAAAAGTGAAAAGAAAGGAAAAGAGGAGGAAATGGTCGAACAAGATAACAGACGAGCAGACAAGAGCAAGGATGGAAGGAAAGGTAATTGGAAGAGTTGGTTTTAAAAATATCAAAACAATGATTATTTACGATAAGGATTTAATATTGAATAAGTCAATTGCAAAAATAAAATGTTTAGTAAGGGTTAAACTGGACCCTGAAACGTTTGAGGAAAATAAGAAATCGATATTGGTGGAAGAACATGTGATGCAGAGACTGCAACAGATACACCCGGACAAGTTTCAAATAAGTGGATTATACGTGGGCTACGCCACCCTGCCAAGTGTAGTCACGGTAGAGGAGCTGTGGCCACTTACAATTGCTAAAGAAAAAACATGATTATTAACTGTATGAGAGAACTGTGAAATGAAACTGCGAGTTTTGGGGGACTCGTAAGCCATTTCATCACCTCATTGTAAGTAATTCATTTCATTCATCATTCATTCTTTGTACCCCACGTACTGTATTGCTTTGTCTGTCCTTGTAATGTCCCCCTCTGTGTTAAGGCCTAAGTGCCAAATAAAGAAAGTGATGTCTGTGTGTCTTTTTTTACCCTGAAGAAGGAGTTATCACCAATTTGTGCTCTATTGTGCCCTAAATACGGTGATATACCCCCGAAGTGGCCATAGGTGTTCTGCGTTTGTGTTCCACCTATACTTATTATCCACTGTAAATGATGTTTATGGTTTGATTTTACTGATGTTACCTGCGGGATGGTGAAATATGGTTGTTACTTTGCCACACATTGGATGTTCTGTTGTTGTTTTGTCCCGTGCACTTCGGTATTCCTGTTTATGAAATTGGATTTTACCTACTAAATTTGCTGTCATGAGGGAGGTAGTGAACTTTTGTACTATTTATCTTGAACTTCTTTTATTGGCCTCAGCGAATGAACTGTTTTACTACGTCTCCCTATGTATTATTTTTTTTCTCTATATTATTTTTTCTCTATATATATATTTTTATTCTACTATATCTGTACCGGTCTCTAATATTTTTAATCAACTTTTTAATTGCAGTTTATTTATTTATATTATTCTTATGTATAAAAATGTTGACTTCCCTTTGCTAATTTGGTTTTTGCTGTACTTATGTATGGTCATTGGTGGGCTACGGCTTTTGGAGTCGATGACCTAACGGTTTTATTCTGCAATTAACTTTTTATATATACATATATATATATA
>NC_068989.1:66368139-66372926 GCF_001194135.2 Octopus bimaculoides | reverse complement strand
TATATATATATATATATATATATATATATATATACGTGTGTATGTATGTATATGCGCGTTTGTGTTGTTTGTCCCCCATCTTCGTTTAACAACCGGTGATAGTTTGTTTACGTCCCTGTTCTTTAGCGGTTTCGTAATAAAAAAAAAATATTTGTTCAACTAAACCTTTCAGACCAGTGTCCCAACATAGCCATAGACTGAAACAAGTAAAAGATAGAAGATACCTTCATAAACAGACATATCTACACACCGTCTTAAGCAGCATTATAGACCGCCGGTAAAATCAATGCAATGGGTCGCTGTAGTATTTATTTATTGACGAAAGCTACAACATACACAGATCAGAATTGGGCCCCGGGACAACTGCTCAGTGTGCATATGCCTGAAGACGGCTCTGTTTACTCACATACACACAAACAAACATGCATGTATGTAAGCTGTGCATAAAGCATGTATAAATATAAATGTAGTAATCATATTTTAAAATTATATATATTTTTTCGAGTGTTCTGTTTTTCTTTTTTTTTTAATTGATTATTTCTTTCTTTCTCAAACCGACCTATATTTGACGGAAACCTCTTCTTTATAGCAGCTGAACATTCACAAAGGTAAACGAAACTGAATCTTGTTGTAAAACATTCTGACTGAGAGATGCCATACACTTTCATAAACACTTCAGTCTAGCAGACATTGTTAAAACTGATTTCAACAACAAAGGCTTTTAATTGGAAACACAGACGTTTTCTTCCTACTTTATTTTACTTTTTAAGTTGTTCAGGTTGCTGTCAGTTAAGACAAATTAATTTCTTGAACTGCAGTTTGACCATTGACAGCCGAGAACAAAGTGTATGTAACGCCATTTGAAGTGTGAAGACAAGAAATGGAAACGCGCACACACACACACACACACACACAGAATATAGGACTAAAAACAAAAATACGAAGGCAAAAACGTGAATGCACACATACACATACACACACGCGCACACAAACACACTAATAAATAAAATATAGAATTGAAAACAAAAAGCGCAAGCGAGATAAAAGGGGAAAAAAATGGAGAATACCAGGAGCAGTTATATAAACATTATCAAATGAAACTTGAGATGAAAAATGACGAAAGGTGGTATGTTGCTTTAAGCAATCGTTTTAGATGACGAAAGAATGTGTCAGGCTACAGAACAAACTGACTGAACTATTTCGTGGTACACAAGAATATATTACCGACAAAATATGTAACACTTGAAGTATATCTGGGCGACTGGGAACAAGCAAGCGAATTGATGATCTTATTAATTCGAACGATTTTCCTTTAAAAAATATATATATTAATGATTCCAATAGATTAATCTGAGTGAAAATGCATCGAATGCGTCACCAATTCTCTGTCTACGATTATGTTATTTTCGGAGCAGTTCTCATTATTTCGGTGCTAATTGGAATATACTATGCGTTCTGTGGCACTCGCCAAAATACAACCACAGAATTCCTGACGGGCAATAGAAATATGCAACTTCTTCCAATAGCCATTTCTATAATGACATCCTTTATATCCGCCATTATGATTCTAGGGACTCCAGCTGAAATGTACACATCTGGCACATTGTATATGATTTATATCATTGGTGCATGTCTTGGCTGTCTTCTGGCTTCTTTGTGTTTTGTACCTTTGATGTACCCACTTAAATTAACCAGTTCATACGAAGTAAGTATAAGATCTTTTTTTATAATTTTACTAGAATCAACAGAGGAGTCAGTTTAATCTGTCGCAAAATGTGTGGCCTTGTACTTCTGATACGAATGTTGTTGTTGTTATTATTATTATTATTGAGTGAGAGAGCAGTGTATGCCATCAAAGTGACACCGGGGTAAAATATACGAAGCCCATTATACCCATTATGACTACCCGTCTGATAAGAGTACACCAGGCACATGCATCTCAACCATATGTGCACGACATGGTGATCTCATATCAAGATAAACAGCGCATGACCTCGCAGATAGGGCCCAGTTAGAATTTTCTTCAGGTCGAGTAACCCATCTAGCTCAAAAGGTCCCTGAATATTATTATTATTATCTAGACGGCGAGCTAACAGAATCGTTAAGCGCGATGGACAAAATACTTAGCGGCATTTCGTCCGTCTTTGTTTTGAGTTCAAATTCCGCCGAGGTCAATTTTGTCTTTCATCTTTTCGAGGTCGATAAAATAAATACCTGTTGAACACTGGGTCAAGGTAATCAACTAGCCTCCTCCGCCAAATTTCAGACCTTGTGCCTATAGTAGAAAGGATTATTATTAAGGCAGCGAGCTGACAGAATCGTTAGCACGCTGGACAAAATGCTTAGGAACATTTAGTCAGTCTTCACGTTCTGATTTCAAGTTCCGTAGAAGTCAACTTTGCCTGTCATCCTTTCGGGTTCGATAGATTACTTAATAGATTACCAGTCAAGCACTGGGGCTCGATGTAATAGATTATCCTCCATCCCAAAATTTCAGGACAACAACAATAATAATGATGATAATAATAATAATAATAATCCGTCAAACAACAGAACGAACCTTTGGTTTTTGCTGCTAGAAATAGCAACACGATACCTAGTAAAAGTACCTGTCAAATACTGAGCTTAATGTAATCGACCACCCGCTCCCCTAAAAATTGCTATTGTCTGTTTGGGTCAGTTTATCCTTACACATTGTTCCTGTTCTAACGAGTGCATTTCCTCAGTTTCTTACTGCAACACCCTTTTCTTTAGCCATAACTAGGAGCTATTGCTGTCCCATTTCGCTTTCGTATTTTTGGAAAACACTGAGTCTCCTTATCTTCAAAGTTTGATTTCCTCTTTTTCAGATTTTCCTGTTTTGTCTTTTCGTTTCTACAAATTATGTACATATTTCTTCCCTTATTAATTGCTTCTTCTTTTTCCTTCTTTATCTGAACCTAGACTGGTCTTCTCTGTTTAAGCTACCTCTTTGACACGCATTAACCTTCTCTCTTCTTTTGCACTTTCCCAGTATAACTACTCCACATCAGATTAGGGATACATGCACCTCTGCATTGCGAGCTTACTTTCGTTTTTCTGTCTGTTTCCTTCAGTTCATTCTTTCTGCATTCAATAACAACAGTTCCATATCAGTCATAACATCCCTCAAGTTTATTGCTTGTGGGATATTTCTCGAATTCACTTTGGATTTTAGTATCTTATGCATTTCGCAAAAATATTATTTGCCGAAGATGTCGTTTTCCAGCATTCCTACATATTTGTTTGTTCTACATTTAATGATTTTAAATTCTCAATAGATTGATCTATTCAAGTACTTTTTATGGGTTTTCACCGGCTCATAGTTTTCATAACACATCTTTCGATTTCGAAAGCTACCCTGATGTCGTTATTAAACATTCTTACAATTTGTAAAAAAAGAATCCTGTTGGGATCTTGTCTTTACTATAAAACTTTACAGTATCCATAAATAGATAATTCACTTTTCCTGTATTTCTTTTAAAATTGCTTTTGAGTGAATATCCTTCCTTAGTTTTGCTTAATAGGATCAACAAAGGAATAAAGGCGATTATAAACTAGGTTGGAGAGAAGCTGTCCCTTTGAAAGGTTCCTCTTTTGATCTGTATATTTGCTTATCTTTAATTTCTTTGCGCTAAATCTACTCACCAATGTCGCACTGCATTTTATAATGGGCACCTAAGATTTTTCCGAGACCTTCAATAGTTCTAGGCGTAGCTTGAGTCTTATGTGTAGAACTAGGTCGTACGCTTTTCGATCCTCGACCCACGCATACATTTGTCGATCACTTCCTGCAATTTCTCAAGACGATCATTAACTGGTATTTTGTGCACCTGCCCCATTGCTGTTTTTCTGTTCAACAATGGTCCTTCTCATTCCCATCAGGCACAGCTTATTGTCATGCAAGGATGCAGCTCTCGCTTGATTCGAGGTGTTGCTTCCTTTACTTCGTATTGAGATAGATACAATTTTCCATCGCCGGTGACGATGTAGCAAAGAAATTTCTGTGTCAACGAATAGCTTGGAGTGAATTGAGCAAACTGGCTATGATAGAAGATCGTTGGAGTTCATTTCATTTGTTCAGAGTGTGTAGTATCCATGCATCAAGTTGTTGGACCTTACCCATCCTGTGATGGAGACAGGGGACATGAGAGTATCTCATCTGCTGGATCAATTCCCTAAAACACTACAAAAAATATTTTTCATGCTAATTCAGTTAACATGTGAAAGAAACGGACGAACTTATCTAACAAACCAATATAATGTTGCATATATAATTGTGTAATGTATATACAATTTTGGATATAATGTATATATGTAAAGTGGTATTTGTTATGCTGTATATTGTTGTTTGTTCCTTCTCGAGACAAGGCTGGCTCATAAAAGCCGGTTTCTCTTGTTTCACTGGCGTATAGGTTCCGCACCTAGATGGGACGCCGGTCCGTCGCAGGTGAGCTGCTAGATGCAGGAGGAAAAAGTGAGAGAAAGAGTTAGCAGAATTTCTGCCATTACCTTCTGCCGGAGCCGCGTAGAGCTTAGGTGTTTCGCTCTTAAACACACACATCGCCCGGTCTGAGATTCGAACCCGCGACCGCAACTCCGCTGCTCTAACCACTAGGCCATATGCCTTCACGTCATGCTGTATACATTGTTATATATAATTGCTTCAAACTTCGGCGCGAGGTCAGCAATTTCAGTGGGAGGGGAAAACCGATTACATCGATCCCAGTGTTTGGCTGGTGCTTATTTTACCAATCCTGAAATAAAAG
>NC_068989.1:66354132-66367996 GCF_001194135.2 Octopus bimaculoides | reverse complement strand
AAAGGAGGAAAGGCAATGTTGACCTGTGTGGGATTTGAACAAAGAACGTAAAGAAAAAAAGAAATCTCACTGAGTATTTTTATCTGCCAGGCTGCTACCCTTAGCCGCCACCCATGTCATTAATTATAAAATGTTTTCAGTTGAGTTTATTGTTTTTAAACTTTATTCGCGATTTTAAAACATTCTTTCAATTGCAGTATCTTGAGAGACGATTCCAGTCTGTATCAGTCAAACTCATAGCTACTCTACTTTGTACAATCCAACAGGTAATGTAAAAATTTTATATATATATATATGTAAAAATTTTATATATATATATATATATATATTTTTTTTTTCTGAATAATATTATATTGATTTCATTCCAATCTGCCAAATACTCTTCGCAACTGTTTTTATGTTACGTGTCTGATCAGAACTAACCAAGCTTGTTGGTGCATAAAGCAATATTTCTCTCTTTAGCAGTGTTAGAAATTACATATATGAGATAAACAATTGAAGGTTACAAAAGTTAGATACACGAAGTTTACATACATGAGGTAAACAATTGAAGATTACGAAGACTCTACTTACGTTGAGCGCAATATGGCTGAACAATTAAGACATTCGCAACTCTGGGGCCCGGCTTCGGTTCCATTGAATGGCCTCTTGGACCCTTGTTTTTTGAGTGATATTGGACAGACGTAAACTGTAGAATCCCGTCGGCTGGATTTCACCCTTTATTCGAAATGTACAGCCTCATTATATACACAATGTGTGACGCTGATTCTAACTGAGAACTATGTCAAGGGAACACATGTCCATGTACTGGCTGGCCACTTACTCGTTAATTCAGGAACACATAATTCGGTTGCTCAAACAACTGAATCCTCCTTGTCAAACGACAGAAATCCACCACCACTCCCATATTTTTCTTGACTCACTTCGCAGCCT
This sequence comes from Octopus bimaculoides, assembly GCF_001194135.2. Lineage (NCBI taxonomy): Eukaryota > Metazoa > Mollusca > Cephalopoda > Octopoda > Octopodidae > Octopus > Octopus bimaculoides. The sequence continues at coordinate 66,367,063 of NC_068989.1, read as the reverse complement.
CCAGTTCTCTGTTTGCGGCCTTTCTGCAAAAGTTTTGATATAATTATTTTAATGATATTTTTTATCTCGTAACTGAAAATTTACTGACGTAACCCAACGACATGTTGTATTGATATTTTCATGAAATGCAAATATTATAATTCATCTAACTGGAAGAATAGCTTCATTGATATGAGCGTAACATATAATTATATGGACGTTAATGGAAGGGTTTCAAGAGAATGTCAGCAGATATTGACATAGCGTATATTCTAATATGTAATTGACTGAAAAAATTAGTCGATAGACTGGTTGAATCAAAAAGATATAGCGGTAACTAATATTTACCTTTAGTAAGAGACTTCAACTAATTCTGATTTATATATGACAGGTCTTTCAATGAATCTCTCTTACGTTCTTTTTATTGCAGTGTAAGTGCAACAGTAGGATAAACTGATGGTTATTGTTAATAATTATTCTTTCCTTAAGTTCTATGTTTGTGTAAAAGTGCTCTCAATAAATCATGAACGGAAAATGATTCCGGATATTTTGGACACAAAATTTCCTGTTCTACTTAAAAAACAACTTATAATTAAGTCTAATCGAATCACATCTAAAGAATCGTTCGTGCGAAAATATTTTAGGAAACATTTTTGCCGTTTTATTTTTGCTTAATGTGAAAAGTTGATGTTAATTTTTGAAACTATTAAATTGTAACAAATAATATCTCACTGTTTTAGGTCATTTACCTGGGTATCGCATCCTATGCTCCTTCAACAGCTTTACATGCAGGTAAAGGCTAAACCATCTATCTCACAGATATTTTTCTATGCTCTTCGTTCTATATAAATTTAAATTAAAAAGTTAATCATGAAATCATGACTATATTAGTCAAATAAATGTCCGTCATTTCGTTCCGAGTTCAAATTCCGACTTTGCATTTCATGCATTAATAAAATATGAACCAGTTGAACGCTTGGGTCGATGTAATCGATTATTCCCCTCCCCCGAAATTGCTGGTCTTGTGCTAAAATTTGAGACCAATATTAGTCAAATAAAGAAATTTGTATGGAACGAATTTCTGCTTCTCCAAAAGCGTATCTTTTAGATTGTAACAAGACTCCAGCTGAGATTTGAACCATAACTCCCAATTTTTCTAGTCTAGAACCACGTACTAATGTATCAAGATAAAAGGAAAAGTGTCACCATAAAAGGTATTAATGTTTTCGTAAATATGGCTTGATCAACCAACACGTGTTGACCGACAGTTAACACGGGAAATTTCAAAGTAACGCAGTGAGTTTTCCCGTCAAGCAATTTGGTCGAAGATTCTAGAATTTAGCTTACCACTATCATAGCTAGATTCAACTTTATACCAGAGATCCACTAAGCAATGTAAGGGAAACTATGTTACTAATTTCAGCGAGTTGGTCTCTCTCTCTCTCTCTCTCATTTTTCTGTGAACCATGCTTGTGTCGTACTCGACAAAAAACAACTATCCTTGCAACGTAGTGTTAAGTAACACACATTACTTATTTGCAGTGGTTGTAATTCCTAGCGCTACTTTCATAATGCTATTCAGAAAATTATAGCCTGAAGATTCCTAACAGTTATGTTCGTTGAAGCTGCTCCATTAATTTATTAGATATACATTTATGGTTAATAGAATATTTGAAACTCAATTAAGTTTTAGTGTGGTCATTGTCTACACATGCAAATTATCTCACATTGTGAACACCTGCGAAGAATATATGACTTAACATCACACTGAAAAGAGGATACACAAATTTCGTTGGTCTTAATAATTAATTAGTCGTTGGTAATACACAATATCAGATAATCTGCGTGTAAGGTTGAGAATGACCACACTAACATTTGAGTTTCGTATATTTCTTTTTTAATCCGGAACGTTTACATTTACACATGAACAAATATTTGATTTAGTGGAACAGAATTCATGATATAACGCATGGAATAGTTAAAGGTGTTCTGTAATACAAAATGCTAGATAATTACATGAAAGTTGTACACAGTTACTACGAACAAGATAAGTAGAGAGAGGGAGAACTATAGCATGCAAGTAATGCATGCATGATTCGGAATAACAACTCAAGGTCTGTACGTTTAGTCGAATATAACACAAGCATGTTAAGTGAAAAGAAGTAGAGGGAAAGAGCGATATGGCTTCTGGATAACTCTACCTGAGGTTCAATTCGCCAGCTTGTCATAGCCTAACGGAGTTTTTCTAGAACGTACGAGCGGACTTTAGACACCAACCGATTTGATAAATCAAGCTATGTTCGCGTAGGCATTAATACCATTTATGGTGACGATGGTAGACTGTGCATGGTCTTGAGCTGGGGAGCTCGAGTGTCCTGATTTTAAAAAAATCAACAAGAGGCTCGCTACAAAAATATTTACGGAAGATCATTGAAAACTACAGTGGCATAACTTCTCAATTTATTTGGCGCTATATTTAAAGAAATTTAATACAAAGTTATGCTAATTGTTGTTCACAAGGCCGCATTTATATTATAAATGTCAATTATAATATCATACTAATACTAAAAATGCTATTTATAAAGCCGTACTAATACTTGACAATTTCAAAGGTAGTTGTGTTATATTTCCTCTCTCCAGTAACTGAACTTCCGGAAAGGGCCACCATTTTGCTTGTTGGAGTAGTTGCCACTATATATACTTGTTTGGTAAGAATTATTACTTCTTTCATTTTTACACTTTTTACTGGCTCCAGTGATATATATATATACATATATATATATATATATATATATATATATATATATATATATATATATATATATATATATATATATATATATATATATATGTGTGTGTGTGTGTATAATGTTCTTTATAAAAGTATTTTAGCATTTTCTACTTTGTCTTTTTTCCATATATATATATATATATCTACTCGTGTGTTCCTCTTCAACCTTTTACACACACACACATATATATATACATTCTTATATATACTATTATCATTGTTGTTATTATTTAGGGTGGTCTGAAGGCTGTTGTATGGTCAGATGTTTTCCAAGCATTGATAATGTTAGCAGGACTACTGGCCATTGTCATCAAGGTCAGTATCTAAACCCCTCGCAACACCTTTTTCTTTTCCTCTTTCTCTCTCTTTCCACACACACACACACACACACACGTGTGTGTGTGTGTGTATAAATGACAGGTTGTTTTATACTAATGTGAATGGCAATTAAGCAAAAGAAAGTACTCAACACATCGAGATAGCGCTAAATTATAACGAAGACTGAGTCTATCCAAGTCTCTAATCTAAAATATAAGTGGTCTTTCCCACATACCTAGTTTATGAAACTGCCTTCAGATCTCTGCACCAGATTTTAGGTAAAAATTTACAGGTTTAATCCTTTCCCTTTTGCAAAACATTCACAGAACAATGAATGGATGTCCCCCACATATCTGAATATCCATAACATGGGAAATTATTTCATTATTTCAAACTAACAAAGCACTGTTTATTTATAACAGGCTACCACTGCTTGCAACTTAGGTTAACTGCCGTTATATCTAAAGATACCAGTAATGTATTAGATCCATGTAATCGACTACTTCCTCCAAATTTGTGATATATAGCACTTAACTTTAAAATCCTTATTGTTGTGAAATATTTATTAATTTAAAAGATAAAATCATTCTTGTTTTGATATGTCCTTTAGGGTACAGTAATTGTTGGAGGAATACAACATGTTTGGGAAGTAAACAAGCAATGGGGAAGAATCCATTTTAACGAGTAAGTTTATGATTTTGTTAATTGAACTCTCAAGCTAAATTACCTTAATATTCATTAATATATCTCCTGCTAATTTTTGACACAACGAAATGAATAAAGGATTATAACATTTCACCGTTTTCAGATTTCGTGTAGATCCGACCATTCGACATACATTTTGGAATCTACTCTGTGGAGCAACGATTGGCTGGATGGCAACATTTGGCACCAGTCAGGCGAGTGTCCAAAGATACTCTTCTCTTCCAAGCCTGAGAAAAGCCCGTTTGTATGATGTCATTTTAACGATATTGATTTGCAATTCGATTTTGTTCTTATTCAACTTAACAGTTTCAAATGACCTCAGTATCTGAAAAATATATAAAGATTACAAGTGTTAGAATCATAACTAGAAATATTATCTTACTAATAAAACGTATTTGCGTATGTAATAACATATTAAGGAAAATATCACATAGATAAAGATATTTGTCGACAAGATATTTAGTTGTGAGCAAAAATCAATCAATAGCAACCCTGACGCCGTATTTCTGAACAAAGCATGTGATTTTATGGAATATAGTATGTGCAATGGTCAGGAATTGGAGGAATAGAAATTTGGGAAGGAAACAAATAGTGAGAAAGAAATTTCAACAAGTTTATAATTTTGATTATCGCACCTTCAGGAGAAAAGTAAACAAGTCTCGTATCTTTTTAACGGATACTTCTAATCAATGTTCCCTATAAATGTTTTGTAGTGGCTGGGCGCAGAAATATGCTTGTATGCACATTTTGTTTTCTTATGCAATGTACATGTATCCATGCGGGTAACCAACGCTCAGATTTTTTCAATTAAAAAAAAAAGCGATTTTGTGTTGGAAACATTTTTACCCTTGTGTGCTAGTTGCAAAGAACGTGTGCGAACATTTTCCCTTTGTGTGCTAGCACACGAAACGCACAATTTAAAGAGAAGACTGTGTCTAGTAACAAAAGGCCCATCAATTGAAATTATGCGTAACTATACACATTTAATTTTCTTCATTCAGTTTGGTGATTCTTTCACTCCAAAGTCATAATTTTCTTTTATCCAAAATATATAAAAATATGATGACTTACATATTCTTAATATGTTCCTGCAGATTCGAGCTTGAATATACTTGTCACTGTTGTATAGCATCATTTGAGAGTAATTCCTTTCAGACTATGTAACTTTATAGCACACACGATTCATTAGGGTTAGGAGGTCATTGGAACGCACGATGTTTCGACCTTGTTATGCCTCATCGGCCAGAGATACCCCGGACTAATGAAACCAAGGTTTTGGCCCAAGGTGATACAACAAGGCCGAAAGAACGAACACCCCAAAGTCATCTTGCTCTAATGAATCGAGTGCGTTATGAACACACAGTCTTCGGAAAGGAGTTGTTTTTCAATGGCGAAATACAACTACGAGTAGCATATTTACGTTCAAATCATATTAAGAATGAATATTCATATCGTCATTCTGATTCTCACTGTTCACCTTGTACGCGACGATTTTCTATTTAAAAGCAATCTATACAAATTCTTTACAAAATCTGTAGAATTCTATAGAAAAGTGATACTACAACATGGACACAAGTTGAAAGAAAAAAAGAGTAAGATTAAATATTGTGTAGTTTGTATGTAGATTTGTTTGAAAATATATATAAATAATCAGGAGAAAGTAATATAAATGTTGAAATGTGCAGTAATATTAAGTTCGGTGACAATTTATTAAATTAAAATTATTCATCAACAGAAACCCTTGCACTTATTGAATGCTATTAAACACGAGCTAAATTAACACAAGATTGAAACAATATTTTTCAATCTTTGGATGATGTTATTTCATTTTATTTATATCGCTAATACCGTTTTCTTAAATAACTAGTAGGGATGAGATGACCCTGTAGATTAAATATTACTCTACCGAGGTGAAATCAATCTACCGTTGCTAGGACATTTTTGTGCTCTTAGGAAGTACATTTTATTCTTCATCACCAGGACCCACCCCATCTGGATATTGGTTATGTATACCATATCATCCCGACAGAATGTAATTTCTGTCCATTTGTAACTAATCATCTCAGTTCATGAACTAAAAGATACATCCAAATTCAGACACTGGTCCAGATTGTGAGCTGTAATAGTTGTTGTACAACAGTAAATCCCTCGTTTAACTAATTCTGCAAATACATCCACTCCTACGCGAATTTCATATTCATTTGCCATCATTGTCATCTACTATGAAATAATAATGCACCAAATAAATTCGCAACACACACACACACACACACACACACACACACACTCCTTTCTTCCTTTCTATTCCTTGACCGTGTGGTCGTTGACGCACTCGTTGATGACGTTGCAACTAGATTTCGCCTCTTCTCTTGACCTTCTGTGAGTTGGCGAAATTGAGGCCTATTCACGTTTTGATGTCAATCCGGGCGACGACCGATCCGGTATGGGTTCTGGTCTAAGGCGTCATCATCATGAATATATTATGGTCAAGTTAGCTTGAGAGCGCCCATTCATCTCCAAGCTGTTCACCACAAACGCTTGCATCTACCTGAAACATACCTTGGTCTCGAACACTTCCCCGTTAACCTGAGCAGGTTCCTCTGCTCTGGCTGGTGACTCATTGGGAAGCCTTACCCGATATCTTTCGCCTGCTGGTGCAGTGTTAACACCATTCCTCACTTGGGTTCAGCCAACCATCTGAAGTGGAGTATCTGGGTATGACGTTAGGAGCCATCAAGTGAGAAACTAAGAGTTGAATGAGGACTAGTGATTCCTCTCCACCTGACCATTCCTGGTAAGCAGCACCTGCCAGACACTTAAGGTACTACCTCAATTCAGGGTCCTCTACACCCTCGCATACACTCATGCATACACACGTATACATATGTACAAAGTACAAATATACATATGAAAAAATAACGTGAGATTCCCTATAAGAATCTTGTGTATTGTCAGTATTAACGTTTATTTGAAGTTAATATTTCACCAGCTCAAAATTCTTAATAGTCTCAAATCTTTAGAGAATGATGATTCAAGCTCCAATTGATTATACTTACAAATGTGCATCCCATAAATTAATAGAATAACGTTCAACGAACATGACGGTTAGGAATATCCTATATTTATATAACTTGGTATATAATATTATGAAAGTAGTGTAAGAAACTTAAATCATTGTATGAACTTAAGATGTTACTCGATACAAGGTGAGCGCTTTTTGTCTAATATGGAATAAACATTTTACATAAGAAAAGTGAAAGAAAGGGAGGAAAAGTACTCGCTGAGACAAGGAACATAAATCCCCGTAGGCAGCTAGTGACTCTGGTCGAAGGTTGCATTTGCCAGCTTTTATAATTGCAAACCATCCATCTAGAATCTTTGGGCTTCGCCAGGAAAAAAACTGGGACACTTTCTTTGAAGATTGCCACCTCAGTTTTAATAAGCCTACAGGTGTTGATTTCTCGGGCCATATTTACGTTAACGTTAATAACTTTTATTGTGACATTTTTCCTTTTATTGAGATATATCAATATGCAGTTCTAGTTTGGGAAAATTTGAGAGCTATGGTTCCAGTTTCAGCCTGACTCGTAATAACTTTATAATTTTAGAGCTTAATACTTTGTTGTTGTTGGCACTCCATCGCTTACGACGTTGAGGGTTCCAGTTGATCTGATCAACGGAACAGCCTGCTCGTGAAATTAACGTGCTAGTGGCTGAGCACTCCACAGACACGTGTACCCTTAAAGTAGTTCTCGGGGATATTCACCGTGTAACTGTGTGACAAGGCTGACCCTTTGAATTACAGGCAAAACAGAAACAGGAAGTAAGAGTGAAAGTTGTGATGAAAGAGTACAGCAGGGTTCACCACCATCCCCAGCCGGAGCCTCGTGGAGCTTTAGGTGTTTTCGCTCAATAAACACTCACAACGCCCGGTCTGGGAATCGAAACCGCGATCCTATGATCGCGAGTCCTCTGCCCTAACCACTGGGCCTCCAAGAGCTTAATACTATCTATATCTAAAACAAATAATATAAATTATGTAATCTCATTTTGCTTGTATCTGAACCTTTTATATAAAACCCGCAGTGTAACTTGTATGAATGCATAAAGATAATCTAAAGTCTATATTTTATGTTTGGAAGAACATAGAAACGGATCTGAAAACGAATAGTAAAATTGACATGAGTGACTTGAATGAAATGAAATAATTTCCGCATAAATGGAAAGTGAACTGAGTACTTATTTCGTGGATTCAGTCTACAATAAATAGCAGCAGAATTCCTCTCTCAAACCTCACCCTAGAAAAAAAGAGATATTCTTAAAAAAAGTACATATTAAAAAATATGGTGCAAAATTTCAGTAAATTATAACCTCTATTAATATATATATATATATCATGAGTTTGCTCGACTTGACTTTGCATGCGACTCAACAGCTTCAACGACGACGACACAATGTTCCCAGAAAAATTATGTCTTTTAAGAAAGTTAATTTTTGTGATGTAATAGAAATTTAATAATATTTGAAACAGTTGTCAGTTGTCCGGAAAACAAATATCAACCAACAATTCATAGTTTTTTTTTCTCTCTCTCTCTTGTTCATACGACATTATATTTCATTAGATCCATACTGATCAACATCGGAGCTGTCTCCTTCTTCATATTCCTTGCTTGTATAACTGGAATTGTTGTTTTTTCATTCTATGCAACAAAAGGTTGTGATCCTTTGACTTCAAAGCAAATTGAGAATACTAATCAGGTAGAATTATTTGATATTTAAAAAGAATTCATAAACTAAACAATCGTATTATGTATTTGTTTGATCTTGGCTTGCGTTTGCAATCATAGAATAAAAATCATAGACATAAATGGTTCATATTTATAGCACAGTAACTCATGAGGTGTGGTTTAAATATCCTGCTTTTGTACACTTGTCTCGGAGGCCTTGCTAGTGTTCTTTCCAAATCCTTTGGATTAAATCGCAGAGATACACTAACTAAAAGTACTCGTTATTCCGATCCGATTACATTCAACTAAAATAAAACAGAACACACGTGTTTATTGAGCGAAAACCATATTTCCTCTACTAAGAAAACTAAAGAGTACACATTCATAAATAATTGTTATTGACTGATTAGAATATATTCATCATAATAAGAGGACAGCACGGGAGGGATAAGTCCTATAGATGTGTTAGTTTAACGCTTAAAAATAAAATAACTTAAATATCGAACGTTACTATACGGAAGAACGCAGATTTGACAACATATATATATATATATATCTTATGTATATATTGTAGTAGAGATGCTTTCAACCTAATCGATTTTTATTGTATAACTGCAAACGTAATTCTGTGTACTTAAAATTTATAAATTATTTCAGTATCGATGTTTCTGTTTAATTGCAGATCATACCATATTTCGTAATGGAGGTGCTTGGTTACCCTGGGCTTCCTGGTCTATTTATTGCTTGTTTGTTTAGTGGCGCTCTGAGGTTTGTTTTACGAATCATTTCTACGTTTCAATAAATAATGTAATGGTATTTATAAGTTACACCACAACAGATTTTCATTAAACAGTATGCAAATACATTTGATGGCTTATATTATAACACGGTCTAAGGTGTGTGTGTGTGTGTGTGTGTGTGTATATATATATATATATATATATATATGTGTGTGTGTGTGTGTGTGTGTGTGTGTGTGTGGTAGGGCAAAAGTAGAGTAGAGAAGGATGATGGTGTATGCATCTCAAGATTGGAACGTTCTCAGAATCCAGGAGCACATCTTGCGAGCCAAGTCAACCTTGCAGTTTACGTGGGAACTCCAGCTTAAATTCTTAATTGCTCCAAGGTCTATGGTGTTGTAGGATGACACTAGGCAGTCACCTGAAGGATATATAATATAATATATATATATACATATATATACACACATAGAGAGAGAGAGAGATACAACTTTCACAGTAAAATTACGTCTTTTAAGAGTCAATTTTTGTGATAATGAAATAACTTATAAGATTTTAAAAGCACAAGTACGCTAGCAGTTATGCAATTCTTTGCAAGACTAGGATATCGTGCCATACGTCCTCTATTCACATGTCAGACTCACAACGCATAGCCACAGTGCAACGCAATGACTTTTCCTTAACAACCTCTCCTGTATAATCTTACCTCAGTACAGATCAAAAGAGAAAGAAAAGAGCACATAACCTTTGAACGACATCTGGAAAAATTTCTTTAACTGATACCAGACAAACAACCTATATCCGGATACATCTCAGCCAACAACTCTCTGGTTGCATGGGCTATAATATCACCAAACTTCACACACACACGCGCACGCACGCACGCACGCACGCACGCACGCACGCGCACACATATATATATACACGTGTGTGTGCATGTGAGTAGGTATCTGGTCGAGTACAAATTTATTCTCATCAAATGATACACATAGATATATAAATACATACACACATTTATAGTTATGCACATCTGTCTGTCTGTCTCTATCTATCTATCAATATTGATTTAAAATTTTGACACAAGGCCAGCAAGTTCGGGTGGAGGGGTTAAGTTGATTATATCAACCCTAGTGTTCCACTGGTATTTATCTCATCGACTTCGTAAGGATGAAGGGCAAAATCGACCTCGGTGGAATTCGAACTCAGAATGTAAAGACGATTCAAATGCCGCTAAGTATTTTCCTCGGCGTTTTAACGATACTGCCTGTTCGCCGCCTTAACTTCTAACAATATTAAAACTTCTAATCTGCTTTCCTTGTATAAACCCCGAATATTAAAGCTATGAACGATTTTACTTCTGATAGATATTCCATACATCGTTGAAATGTGTGCACACTACAATACATATATTGCTTGTTATTTTAGCTCCGTTTCCTCTTCTCTCAACGGATTGGCAGCTATTACATGGGAAGGATTCTTAAAAAAGCCCTGCAAAAGTTTATCTGAAGCTCATAAATCACTTATTACAAAAAGTTTAGGTGAGTATCTACAGGTTGTTTTCGTTAAGTATGCTGCTATTTGATGATAGCCAATATTTTAATACATACATATATATATATATATATATATATATATATATATATATATATATATATATACATAGGGGTTTGTATGATAGTGTATAGAGGAATATATTATTAAAAAGAATTCCAACTCTGTTTTTTATGTTTTATTTATATTCTAATAAAATTAATGTGGGTTATGCAATATATAGTATATATAGTAAAATGAAATGAAGTATTGAATGTCTTATTGAATAAATGAAATATTAAATATATAAGGACTAGTATACTTTCCTGCTTTCTAGCAGTCTTCAAGGTCATGTGTGACAGAAGGTTGACTTAATGTTTTTTTATAACCAAGGCTTCTTTGTCTGCTCTTGCCCTCATAGAACTGTTGCAGGCTTTTTTCAATCTCCGTCGGTGTTGCTTTAGGCGGGATCTTTCGCTACTTTTGGAACGTTAGTTGAGGCGATTTGCAACCTTCCCCCGTCATCTCATGAGGATCTTCCTCCCCTTGGAATCTTGTTCTTATTTGTTGTGGCCTTGTGATCTAAGTGCACATCCCCAGGATGACGACAAAATGCAGACAACTGGCTGGCTGGATCCTGAGAACGTTCAGAACCAGAGAGAAGGAAACAATGATGGTCTTCTGGAGGACTTTCGTCCTCAGCCGCCTGGACTACTGTTCCCAGCTATGGTCACCCAACAGTGTAACATTAACAGTGGACCTTGAAGCAATCCAGCGAAGCTTCACAAAAAAGATCGTCTCACTGCAACAACTCAGCTACTGAGAAAGGCTGAAACAGCTAAGACTCTACTCCCTGGAGCGAAGGCGCGAAAGGTATGCAGTAATATACATCTGGAAGATCCTGGAAGGAATTGTGCCAAATTTTGGCATTGAAAGCTACACAAATGCTAGAAAGGGTCGACACTGCACAGCGCCAAAGATCCCACAATGCCATCGCGATTCAGGACCAGTTACTGCAACAGCCTGGGTTTCAGGGGTCCACAGCTTGTTAATATTCTCCTAAAGAGCCTGAGGGACCTACACAAAGTGGATGTAGGTGTTTTCAAATCAAAACTGGACCTCTTTCTGTCGAGAGTAGCAAGAAGTACAAATGAGGGTAGCGGCATCAAACTCACTTATTCACCAAATGTCGCATATAAGAGGAGGCTCTCAATAATATCAGTGGATCAAGACGGCAGTGCCCCAGCATGGCCACAACTCTAAGCTGAAACTGAAAAAACAAATTATTTATTCACTTTTGAAGCTGTGTGTGTGTGTGTGTGCGTGTGCGTGTGCGTGCGTGCGCGCGCGCGCATCTACAGAAAGAAATAGAAAGAGAGAAAGACGTAAGAACGAAAGAATGATATGTGCGTGATTGTGATATATAATAGATGCTAGAGTGTTAGAGATTATTATTGTATTGATATAATACAATCGGTAGGAAGCATTGTGAATAATTTCTTGGGATTACGTCATAAATGCACAATTCATCGGTCGTACGGATTTTTTCCCTTAATGTTCGTAGGCTGGGCTTTTATGACGGAATCTCAGAAAACGATTCATAGTGTTTCTTGTCGATTGTATTATATGTATGTATGTATGTATGCATGCATGTATCCGTGTGTGTGTGTGTGTCATTATTCAGTTTAATTTCAAGATTTTTCGCTAATAGTGAAAGAACCGGTTTCTAGCCTACATCCAAGACTCCTTCGCTGGAATTTCAACATCAACAACAGGGTATTTTTGTATGTATGTATGTATGTACATGTGCAGATTTGTCTGTTTTGTTTAATGTATTCTCATGCATATTGTTGTATATCTAATCATGCTCATGTATATTTAAATGATAAACTTCTGGAAAGTTTTGCAGATTTTTATAGTTCCAGTGATGGGTTGGATCTATAGTTTTCGAATCAGCTTTCTCCTTTCTGGTTTTGAGAAGACTAATTTCTCAAGATTGCTGTGTAGGCAGTGTGCTAAATATCCCAGGGCCCCAATATGTGAATGTATATATATGTATGTATTTATGTACACATGTGTGTGTGTGTGTGTGTGTGTGTGTGCGCGTGCATATATATATATATATAAATAATATATATATA
>NC_068989.1:66345493-66352862 GCF_001194135.2 Octopus bimaculoides | reverse complement strand
CATATATACACACACATATATATATATATATATATATATATATATACTAAACAGTTATGTTTTCCAAAATGGAGGCGAACACCTTTCTCCATGTGATCCACTTAAGACAGGATCTTTTCCTACTTTTCTTGCTTTTCTTAACCAATGATAGCTTTAATTCACAAATAAAAAATTATATCCACCAATACAGTGTTGAGCACTCATTTTTAATATATATATATATACTGGGCGTAGGAGTGGCTATCTGGTAAGTAGCTTGGTTACGAACCATATGATTCCGGGTTCAGTCCCACTGCGTAGCACCTTGGGCAAGTGTCTTCTACTATAGCCTCGGGCCGACCAATGCCTTGTGAGTGGATTTGGTAGACGGAAACTGAAAGAAGCCCCGTCGTATATGTATATGTGTCTGTATATGTTTGTGTGTCTGTGTTTGTACCTCCCCAACATCGCTTGATAACCGATGCTGATGCGTTGACGTCTCCGTAACTTAACTGTTCGGCAAAAGAGACCGATAGAATAAGTACTAGGCTTACAAAGAATAAGTCCTGGGGTCGATTTGTTCGACTAAAGGCGGTGCTCCAGCATTGCTACAGTCAAATGACTGAAATAAGTAAAAGAGTATATATATATATATATATATATATATATATATATATATATATATATATATATATATAGCACATACACCTCACATATGACTTTAAGCATTTCTCCAAAGAAACATTAAAAAGTGGTTATAATAATTTAAGGTGTACTTCAGATGTTACTAAAATGTTAGTATCCTTACAACTTCACGTATCTAAAACAAACTACTAATGCACAGATACTGAGAGGAATCAAATGTTAGCAACCGGTAGGAATAAGAAAACTATATTTCAATAACTAATTACATGTAATATAATATACAAATATATTTGTTTGCAGTCGTTGCGTTTGGTGCTCTTGGAGTAAGCGTCGGATTTGTAGCTAGAGAACTGGGCGGTACTGTGCTTCAGGTAAGAGACGAATATATAATATGGAATAATATTTGGATGACTAAAACTTTTATTTTTTATGAAAATCAAATTATATCGACCCCAATGCGTAACTGGTACTTATTTAATCGATCCCGGCGGAACTTGAATTCAGAACGTAGTGGCAGACAAAATACCGCTAAGCATTTCACCCGGCGTGCTAACGTTTCTGCCAGCTCGCTGCCTTAAAGTACTTGAATATTCTTTTCTACTCTAGGCACAAGGTCCGAAATTTTGGGGGAGTGGGCCAGTCGATTAGATTTACTCCGGTACGCAACTGGTAGTTAATTTATCGTTCCGGAGAGGATGAAAAGCAAAGTCGACCTCAGCGGAATTTGAACTCAGAACGTACAGACAGACGAAATACCGCTAAGCGTTTTGCCCGGCGTGCTAACGTTTCTGCCAGCTCGCTACCTTCAAGTACTTAAATATTACTAAAGATTAAAATTGTTTTGACAAGCGACTATATTTTAAACTGGTTTTAATCTCACAGTAAAATTAATGCCACCATAAACCTAATTAGTGAGTAATAAATTATTTGAAGCAGGATAAAAGTAATTAAGAATTCTCAAGAGGTTAAAATTATTGACCTGTTACAATTTGTCTTGTAATAGCTAGTTTAAACACCGTTGTCAAGTTTTAAGTCTATCTTGAGGCTATAAACTAAAGAAGTCAGAGTTTATCCGGATTTTCTATGTGTTAAGAAGACTGAGCGTGCTAGACTTACTCACAGAATGGTTTGCTATTCGGATATAGGCTAACCCACAGCGGCAGCTGGCATTGACTTTCGTGTAAGTGGGCTGGAGAAACATCAAATGAGGTGTCTTGCTCAGCAAAACAATACGCCGCTCGGTCCAAGACTCGAACCTACCACCTAAGGATCGAGAGTTCAACCAGGTCACGTACCTTAATTGCCATCTCTTATATACTTAATATCTCTACATATACCTGATATAAATGTTGGTTGGTTGGTTGATTTCTCCAATCCTGTTTTATATCGGATTAAGAGAGAGTGAAAGATATACACACCGTTTTAACGATGCGTACTGCCTTAATTCTTCGAAACACCGGAGTTTTAATGGTGGCAGCTGATGAAGGGGATGTTTCTATGTGGCCTGCTTGTTTGTTGAACCTTGTTTACCATTTTGTCCATGTTCTTTTGCCACGTCATGTACCCAGTTATGTATCTATATGCACGTGTAGATGAACGTATATACATACACGTACATATATATGCATATACTCATATATTGTTTTTATATATATATATATATATATAGATAGATAGATAGATAGATTCAGACGAATATGGTACTTAAGTTGAGGCACCAGAATTTAGTACGGTATTATCCATGCAATTTCAAAATAAGGTGATTAAAATCAAGATAAGCAACAAGGATATCCAGAGGCAATGCAGTATGATCGTTTCAAGCAACTCCATCTAATTGAACAATGCAATGATTACATCAATTTAAATGCAGAGCAAACCTCAGTTGCATTTAAATTGATGTTATGATTGCATTGTTCAATTAAATGGAAATGCTTGAAACGGCCGTACTTCATTACCCCTGGATATCCTTGTTGCTTATTTTGATTGATTGTGTGTGTGTGTGTGTGTGTGTGTGAGATTTAGCATAAGATGTCAGTATATGAGAATACACTAGCTCGGTGGCAGGCAATGAGTAAAAGAACGTTACTCTCACACAGAGAGAGAGAGAGAAAGAATCATTAAAAAGAGAAGAGAAGAAGAGTAAATGGCAGAATAGCTATGGGAGCAGTTATACAGATGCTAAATTTTTTTTTTTTAAATTTTGTTTTAAAGTAATAAATAATTTTCTTTCGGAAATTGGTATTCATTTCATTAATTTGAATAAGTATCAAGAAATTTGTTTAGAGTGAAACCATAATCACTGAATGCTTGCAATAGTTCCCGATATTATGGGTGGTGTCAAAAGTATACTTCTCAAATTGCCCATCATATGATAGGTAATACCATAAATAAGACTGGTCAAATAGTAGTAAGAGTTTTACGACTGAATACCTCTATTTAAGGCGGCGAGCTGGTAGAAACTTTAGCAAGCCGGACGAAGTGCTTTGCGGTATTTCGCCTGTCACTACGTTCTGAGTTCAAATTCCGCCGAGGTCGACTTTGCTTTTCATCCTTTCGAGGTCGATAAATTAAATACCAGTTGCGTACTGGTGACGATCAAATCGACTGACCCCCTTCCCCAAAAATTTCAGGCCTTGTGCCTATAACAGAAAGGATTATTGCCTTCAGTGTTATTCTTCGTGTTACTACAATTTCCATGCTTTTCATCTTCTTTCTTCTTTTCTTGACCCTTCACTTCTTCTTCTTCATGTTATATACTGCCAATCATGGTGGGGAGGACGGGGAAGTCCTCGTGCAAATTGCTGCACCACTTTCCTTCATCACGCCCACTTTTTGTCGCCATCTTTAATCTTTACTTTCTTCGAAGCAAGTTTTCGAAGAAATTTGAAAACAAAATGGTTTGTATCACCCACAAACGTCAGCCTCTTCTCCGCGAACCCCAGCAAGGCATCTGGCTTCCAAAAACGATTTAAGCAACAAAATACAGAATAGAACCATTTAAACAAGTGAACTAGTCATAAACTTACAGTGCTCCAAACATACACCTCTAGCTATGGCGACAACAATAATAATAACCTCTACTTTTTATGTGGTGATTTTCAAGGCCTGCTCCTTAATTAACTTAGCAGTACCATGTAATCAATTATTTATATTTAAATCAGCATAAATGAAAAGATTCCTACATTTTTCTAATGCAGCATTCAGTTGAAGTGAAAAGGGATTTTTTTTCTTCTCTCACTAGTCATTCGATAATTTTTTGAAAATCTAACTACTGATAATATGGTTAGCGTCCTGAAAAATAAACGGAAAAGAACTGCATCATTAATATTCATTATAAATATTTTGAAATGTCGAATTATTCGGTTCTTTAATTCCATTCTTTAATATTTAACAAAGGCTTGTTAACGCGGAATACCTTTCTTAAACGAGGGAATAAAACCTTTAAGAAGGATTGGGAATTAAAGAAAAACATAACAAAAACAAAACGGAAAGCAAGAAAAGCCCCAAAAGCGTCCGGATAAAGCGGTTTAGGATTTAAACTACTTTCAGGATTAATGAAAATAAAAAGATTTCTAAAATCAACAACAGCGCGAAAGACACATGTTAGCCATTAAAAAAAAACACAAAAAAACTGTCAACTTCAATTAATCATTTATTTGGTGTGTTAACAATTTCTGTATGTTTCTAAATGGCTAATATGTATCTGTGAAGGCACATGACATAGAGGTTAGGGTGTTGCACTTACGATCACAAAATCATGGTTTCAATTCCTGAATCGGGTGGTGCGTTGTGTTCTTGAACAAAACACTCATTTCTCCTGGCTCCGTTCTACTCGGCTGTAAATGAGTAACCTTATCCGAGGTCATGGTAGCAAATACTGAGCGAAGTTTCGAAACCTACACTGTAGATTCGAACCAGAAACTGCGCAGTTGCCAAGCGAACTTCTTAACCATACAACTATTACCTTGCGTAACGTAACTACAACTCTTTAAGTCCCCAATTTGAATTTTACTCAAGTTTATCTCAGCTTTTCATCCCTCTGGAGGTCGATAAAATAAGTGCCGGTCAAGTATTTTAGCTGTTACGATCGACTGTTCTTTCCCGAACGTGTATGGCATTGTAAATATGTGAAAACCATAGCCGTCACTCGCAAGCGATTATGACTTGGTCGTATAAACAATGTTCTCGCTAGTTGCTTCGCATCTCTATCTACAATCGAGGCCAAAAGTTTGGAACAGAGATCTGAAAATTAGTATTTTTGTAATGCCCAAAGTTATATTTAATTTGCAATATATTATGAGTTGGCGAAAAGTTTGGAACAAAGGTCTGAAAATTAGAATTTTTTTTATTGAATGCCCAAATATACACGTTGTATATATTTGAATCGAATTGTAACTGGGCATAACAATTTTAATTTTTAAAAAAATGTTCCAAACCTTTGGCCATGATTGTAAGTAGTGGACACAGGCAACCTCTCATATTTTCAACTCTTGATCCATTTAAGAGTATTGTGAAATGAAGTACCTGGTTCAAGGTAGTGGGATCGATCCTGACTCAGGAATCGATCCCACGATATTATGACCATGAACCGATCATCCTTACCACAAAACCACGCTTCTTCGTGATACCTTTGTTAGAAACCATTCCGTCGAAAAGTAGGGTTTTCAAGAACTGTTTGGACTATAACTATATATTTACAAATACGAAAACCAGTGAGATCTTGTAATAACTTAAATGAAATAAATACAGGTTTAATGTAATATTTAATGATCTTTTCCTTCTCTTACAGGCTTCTCTAAGCTTCACAGGTGCATCAGGAGGGCCCATGACCGGGCTGTTTATATTGGGATCAATATTTCCATGGGCCACTTGGAAGGTGATCTTTATATTTTTATTTTCATGTAGACATTTTACAAAGATATTATATTAGGACTTCTATTAAAATTTACAAATTATACTTTTGTATTCGTTGTTTTGCGATGTTAAAAAGTCAGTCCGTCCATTTTCGCTTCCAACTGTTCCTGGGAAGGTCGTGGTGGTAGAGTCCTCAAGTATTTTATCTATAGGGTCCTATCAGGAAAAAAGAACAACACCATTAACCTTTCCTGCTAGATTCTCAAGCGTGAGCAACTGAGTTGTGGATATGATCCGATCATCTCCCTTGTGGTCCACCTCTAAGTCTCGGCTAGCTGGCTCATTTTGTATTGCGATTTTTCCTGCCGCATTCTAACCACATGTCCGAAGTACCGGAGCTGTGATAGTTTATGGGGAGAATTAGCGGCTAAGAAATAGTCTCGAAGAGACACTCTGATCTCCGAGCTACGCAATCATGTCTAGTAACGTTACTTCAGAGACCATTCGAAGGAACTCCATTTTGACCGCGTATATTCGCGATCGTACTCGTTCTGCCATTACACAACATCCATCCATAGGTGAAGACAGACACAAAAACCGAATTGCAGATAGCAAATTTAAGTAGTACTTTTAACTGGTGGTTATGGCGTTCCATTATTCACTGTTTTGTTTAGTTATCTTTCATTTCTGTAAGTCTGTTCCCAATTGACAGGGTCATCAGAGCATCAGATAGACTGCTCCGTACCAATCACTCTGATTCTCTATATTCTGAGTTCAAATCCCATGGAAATCAACTTTTTTACTCTTCCGAGGTCGATAACCAGAGTCCCAGTCATATACGAAGGTCGATACTTCGCTTTCTCTCGTTCTTTCTTTTTGTTTCTCTGCTTTCTCTTCTGGAAGAAATCAACTGAAAAAAATCGCTTTTCTGGAAGAAATCGACCTAGAAGTGGAAGGATTCCACCAAGTAAATTACTGTCGAAAGTGACGTCGTATGTCACGATAGGGTTCCTAAGGAGTTGAGGGCCCCAGACAAGGCAAAACAAGATCCAACAATAACCGTTTATTTAAATCATTAAAAACGTAAAATGTCTCCTAAACGAAAATAAAAAAAAAAGGGTGGTACCCCCAACAAGTGTTTTGCTAAGCATCTCGAAAAGCATTATTTTTTCCTTAAAATATATAATCCTAATATCTCGACTATAATCACAAGTCAGATTAAAACACTAAGAACACTCCATCACTGGTGAAAAAAAAAAGAAAATACTAACCGGATTTTTTCACTGAAAATAAAAGATTCATCTTTTCTATTAATGACTGCCTCTGTTTTCTGATAAGAAAATCTAAAAATTTAGTTAGTGTATTTTATTTAAGATTGTGTAATGTATTTGAACTTAAATATTAAATACCCGTCATGTCAAAGGCAACTTTGGAAGTATATGTTTGCTACTGAGTAATATCACAAAATATGGCACACACACACAATGTTGTTGTTGGCACTCCATCGCTTACGACATTGAGGGTTCCAGTTGATCCGATCAACGGAACAGCCTGCTCGTGAAATTAACGTGCAAGTAGCTGAGCACTCCACAGACACATGTACCCTTAACGTAGTTCTCGGGGATATTCACCGTGACACAGAAACAAGAAGAAAGAGTGAGAGAAAGTTGTGGTGGAAGAGTACAACAGGGTTCGCCCCCATCCCCTGCCGGAGCCTTGTGGAGCTTTGTGTTTTCGCTCAATAAACACTCACAACGCCCGGTCTGGGGGTCGAAACCGCGATCCTATGACCGCGAGTCCGCTGTCCTTATCACTGAGCCATTGCACCTCCACCATACACACAACAACTATAATTAAACTTTTATCAGATATCTTGGTGCCAATACAACAT
>NC_068989.1:66335017-66345451 GCF_001194135.2 Octopus bimaculoides | reverse complement strand
GTTGTGTTGGTAAGAAGTTTGAATCTCAACTACATAGTTCCGGGTTCAGTCCCACTGTGTGGCACCTTTTACTGTAGCTCCAGGCCGTTTTTTACTGTAGCCCCAGACCAACTTAATCTCTGTGAGTAGATTTCGTGGACAGAAACTGAAAGAATCCGGGTGTATACACACACACACACACACGAGAGTGTGTGTGCATGCGTGTATGCGTGTGTCTGTTTCCATTACCTCTTGACGACCGGTGTTGGTTTGTTTACGTCCCTGTAATAGCGTTTCGGTTTAAAAGACCGGCAGAGTAAGTACCAGGCTTAAATCAAAAAATAGGTATTGGGGTCGATTTGTTCGACTAAGACCAATCAAGGCGGTGGCCCAGCATTGCGCAATCCCTGGCGGCGAACTGGCAGAATCGTTAGCACGCCAGGCGAAATGCTTATTTCGTCTGCCGTTATGTTCTGAGTTCAAATTCCACTGAGGTCGACTTTGCCTTTTATCCTTTCAGGGTCGATTAAATAAGTACCATTTACACAGTGGTGTCGATGTAATCGCATTAATCCCTTTGTCTGTCCTTGTTTAGCTCCTCTCAGTTTCCGTCTACCAAATCCACTCACAAGGCTTTGGTCGGCCCGAGGCTATAGTAGAAGGTGCCACGTTGTGGGACTGAATCCAGAACCATGTGGTTTGTAAGCAAGTTACATATCACACAGCCACTCCTACGCCTATACATATACATGTATACATACAAACATGTCTCTGTGTGTGTGTGTGCGCGCACGCGCACACACACATATACACAAAAGAGAGAGTGGAAGAGGGAAAGAGAGAGGAGAAGGAGTGATAGAAGGTGAGGAAGAGTGTGTGAGAGAAAAGGCGGAAAAAGAACATTTTTAGGAGAATCTTTAACCAAGTTTTATTTCGTTCTTTTTTGTAAACTCAGTTTCTCTTTTCTAAATATCTAATCGCCTGTCATGTGAAAACTAGAAACTGTATTGGAATGATAAACTACTTCCTTTTTCTTTACTCTTAACATTCATCTTATTTCATACTCAAATTAACCCTTTTTTTATTACCATGTTTCTGCTGAAATATACTGCCTTTGTATCAATTACATTTGAAAATAATAGAAAATTAAAGACAGAACTTTTCCATTATTAACCCTTTCGTTGCCATATTTCTGATGAAATGCACTGTCTTTATTTCGATTAATTTTGGAAACGATAGAGAATTTAGTAAAAATAACTATTATTAACCCATCCGTTATCAATATTTCTGTTGAAAAATTCTGCCATTACTTTTATTAATTTTGAAAATAACGAATAACTTAGCAAAATAACTTTGCCATTATTAAGTGACTGTTTGAAACATAAATTAACATAAATTTTTTATAGATAATTCTTAGATCACTTTGAAACAAGATGCTTGTGTCATAGAATTAGAGGTAGTCTCAAATGGGTTGATTCGACTTCTATAACAGTTACGTTGTTTTCCTTGACAAACTTGTTTTAAACACGATCGTATAATCTTTACCTTAATGCTGTTTTTCTTTCGTAGGGTGCTGTAGCTGGTGGAATCCTGGGAATTATCCTTCCACTGTGGATTAGCATTGGATCATACATGAATGACTCTCACAAATCTCCTCTACCGTTTCCAATCGACAAATGCAATATTTCAGATTTAATGGCCGCTGGTTACTTCAATGAAACCTTTGATGACTCACATTTTATTGAAGAACCGTATGTATATGAAATACAAGCAATATTGTTGTTATTACAGTTTAGATCCAGTAAATCTATGATCTAAAGCCGTTCCAGCCATGATCATCCTATCTTTGTGTATATCAGGGACAACGTGGTCTAATGCTTTAAATCTTTCTTAGAGATGATAGAATGAGATTTAAGGCAGATTTGGCTACTATTTCTATCGCCTGGAGGCTCCACATCACTTGTAATTAAGTTCACTCCATAATTATCCGAACACTAGTTCGATCCTGCTGCGCAGTATTTTGTACATATGCCTGCTATTCTTGTCTCGGACTGATATTGTTATTGTTGGCACTCCGTCGCTTACGACGTCGAGGGTTCCAGTTGATCCGATCAACGGAACAGCCTGCTCGGGAAATTAACGTGCAAGTGGCTGAACACTCCACAGACACGTGAACCCTTAACGTAGTTCTCGGGGATATTCAGCGTGACACAGTGTGACAAGGCTGACCCTTTGAATTACAGGCACAACAGAAACAGGAAGAAAGTGTGAGAGAATGTTGTGGTGAAAAAGTACAGCAGGGTTCGCCACCATCCCCTCCCGGAGCCTCGTGGAAATTTAGGTGTTTTCGCTCAATAAACACTCACAACGCCCGGTCTGGGAATCGAAACCGCGATCCTATGTCCGCGAGTCCGCTGCCCTAACCACGGGGCCATTGCGCCTCCACTTCGGACCGATAAAGTCTAACACAACCATTACAGCCTGTAAACTCTTTCACACTCATTCTCATAAATTCCTAAGTGAAGCCAAATATTTTAAGGGAATTTAACCTCAGAGAATTCTTCAAAGAGTTTGTTAATAGAACTATTGCAAAAATCCCACAAACTACCAAATTTGTGCCATACACACATCAAGACTCCTCTTAAATTCCTTTACTCACCACCTTTCATACAATGTGTTAAAACTTCTCACACCATGCCATAATGATACATCCTCATTACACCATGAACAACGCACAAAGAAAACCTTCGATGTTTTTACTAATGTTTGACCCACACAGTTTCATGTCTACCCCTTAATTACGCTTAATTTTTGAGGGCTATAAAAGACCTTACCTCTGATCAGCTTCGACTTTTCCACCGACTCTAAGTAAAAATTACATTGGAGCATTAGTTACTTACGTGGATGCTACTTCTGTTATTCAAGTGCATATCTTAATTCATATGGAAAGGAAAGCCATTCAATAGTGATTCATCTACACTACAATCGCTGGTTTACAGAAACACTGTGTCTATAGTTATTAACACGGATCCTCTGAAATAACTAGCTATGTATCTTCTTGCACGTATACTCAGTCTTTCCACTCCTCACATATCTCATATAAAATGTTTTGCTTAATCATTCTTCTCATATTTCAAGCCTTTGGAAATTCTTCTTGTCTAGACTTCCCAGTACAAACGCCACCCAGCTCACTCATATCCAAACTAGCAAAGCGTTCCCACTGATCTCGGTATTAGAGGAGAGCCGGAAAATGTCAAGGCTGCTTCTTTGACTAATGAATACAAACAAGAACGATTCATTATTCCCACCTAAACACAACCAAACGTCAATAACCTTTTCAGAATGTCTACATTCTTAAATATTGTTATCAAACAACATTTAGATTATCAGGCGGAAGCAAATAACAAAAAAGACAGAAAAAAAAAATGAGATTCCAAGAAGTCTGCTGATGCAGGTATCAAGCGTAAACAATTACTTGTTTACGTTTGATACCTGTTTTCAAATTTTGGCACAAAACCAGCAATTTCGGGAGAGGAGCAATTCGATTACATGGAGCCCAATGCTGAACTAGTACTTATTTTATCGACCCCGAAGGATGAAAACAAATCGACCTCGGTGGAATTTGAACTCAGAATGTAAAGCTGGACGAAATGTCGTTAAGCATTTAGCCCGGCGTGCTAACGATTCCGCCAGCTCGGCCGCCTGATGCAACCCAAATAAATGCCAACAGTTTCTTATCATGTAAACAAAATATATTTCTTCATATCTCACTTTCAAACGTTTTAACATAAAAAATAACTTATAGTTATCAATCACATTTGGTACATTAATATCAAATATATACACTATTCTGTTCTTATATTAAGAAATTGCAATTTCACCATTCTAGCACCGTCCACTTTGTATATCTGAATAATAAAATAGACTGAAAAAAATAGATTGAATCCTACGATGATTTCTTTCTTTCTTTTTTTTCTATATTTCCAAACAAATATTCATTTAGAAATAATACATTTCTAAATCTCTCGGAGAGATTTATGCAGTAGTGATACGATGAAGTAGTTGTATGGTGTCAACTTAATGTGACAGTCCCCTGAAGGGAATAATACTACTGTTGGTTTGACCTAGGAAGATGCACCGCTTCCTGTCGGCCTTGACACATTTCCTGTGTCCTTATATTTACAATATTCATTTATATGTTTACATTTGATTATCATGCTAAATGTCTATTTTTTTTTTTTTTTTCATTTCAGAGCAGGAATCCAAAAGATGTATAAACTCTCATATCTTTGGTATTCATCTCTTGGTATCGTTGGCTGTGTAACTATAGGATTAGTTGTTAGTCTAATAACAGGTAATAGCAAGTGACATCTTCAAACGCAGTAAACAGTTTATTAAGAAAATTACTATAGCAATTTTTTAAAGCGCTTATGTGGTAGTTTTGAAAATTTTGTTGAAGTAAATATTATTCAATTTAGCATACATCATGGCAGGTGATGCTACGTTGCTTTCTTAAAAAAAAAGAAACAAAACAAAAGAAGAAAAACAAAGATGAAGCTGATGCTAACCTGTTGTAGACGAATTGCAGTTCCAATCTTCGAAGATACAATCAATAATTCAACTACTACTTTGCAGAGAGGGAGAGAAAGGAGGAGAGAGAGAGGGATTCACACACACATTTTATATGTGTATGTATGTACGCATGTACGTACACACACACACATACACACACACGCGCGCACACGTACATTGGCACACACATATATGGTGCAAAAATAATAAATAACATGAAGACGAGGTGAAACAAACAATGTATTAAGTTTGTGTTCAGGAAAAGAGAAGGAAAAGTCTTTTACGCTTGGAGCATACGCACGTCTCAAGAAAGAATAGACGAGGAGAGAAAAAATAGAGAAAAGAACAAACATGTCCCATTTTGACGGTCATCGCACGCTGAAATGACCGGAAGAAGAAGAGGTTGCTAGAAGGGTGCGTGGTGAAGGGCACAACTGTGAACGTGACATATGTGCATGAGGATGCACGTGCCTGTGTATGAAGCGAATGTGTGCAGCTATACTCTGTGTTAGTGCGTGTATATGTGTATGCATGTGTCTATGTATGTCCATGTTTTCTCTTTATGTGTGTATGAGGCTACCTTACATATGCGTGTGTATATATACGAAGCTATCGAACGTATGTGTGTGCAAACGTGCGCGTGTGTGTGAAGCTATTGTGTGTATGTGTGCATACGTGTGTGTATGCAGCTGTCAGACATGTGTGTGCATACTTGTGTGTATGTATTAAACTATTGTGTGGGTGTGTATTAAGTGTGTTTATGTGAGCGTGTGTGGAGTGTGCATATCCCTGTTCCCTATTTGTGTGTGTGTGTCTGTATATGAGGCTAGAAGATGTGTGTATGAGTTTGTAAAGGCGCATGTGTGTATGAAGCTATCGTGTGTGGGTACTGAATGTGTTTATGTGTGCATAAATGAGCGCGTACGCGTGTGTCTGTCTGCTGTTTTCAATTCAATTTGTGCGTGTATGTATATGAGGATGTTATGCGTGTTATACTGGGTAGAGGTATTAAGTGGAAGAGGGGCGACAAAAGTATCAGGTGTTGGAAAATGTAGATGTGTTATATACATTTGCTGCTATTACGTGTGAAGATGGGAAACACAGGGGACTGTAATGGAAGTGTGGGTGATAGTGTGTGAGAAATAGGAAGAAAGAACGTGTGCGCGCGCATGTTTGTATGCTGTTTGAACGTGTTAGTGTATGTGGTGTTGAGTAATGAGTTCAACGTTGGTGAGCCATGAGATAAGACTGTGTCTCAAAGTCAGGGTCGTCCCTATAGAGCCGACAAGGTAGGAAATGGGTTGTAGGCGGTATGCAAGGTAAGAGGAGGAGAAACTGAGATAAGACTGGGATTCTGTGGGCTTGCAGTAAATAGCAGAATTGTTTGAGAGTCAGGCAAAATGCTTAACGAAACTTCTTCTAGCTCTTTACGTTCTGAGTTCAAATACCGTCGAAATCAGCTTAGCCGTTCATCAATTCAATAAAATAAGACACCGATCACGTACTGAGATCGATGTAATCGACTTATATCCTCCTCTAAAATTGCTGGCTTTGTGCTAAAATTAGGAAGAATTATCATTACTGTTGTCGATGTTGTTATCATTTTTTTAGGTAGCGAGCTGACAGAATCGCTAGCACACTGGACAAAATGCTTGACAGTATTTTGTCCGGCTCTTTACGTTCTGAGTTCAAATTCTGCCGAGGTCGACTTTGCTTTCGTCCTAAGGTGTCAATAAAATAAGTTCCAGTTGAGTACTGGAGTCGATGTAATCGACTTAGCCTACCCTCAAAATTGCGGGCCTTGTGCTAAAATTTGAAAGCACTATTATTTAGGCAGCGAGCTGGCAGAATCGTTAGCACGCTGGACAAAATGTTTGGCGATATTATGTCCGGCTCTTTGCGTCCTAAGTAGTGGAGGCGATATAATCGCAAAACTTCAGTTTTGCATATATTAGAATCTGGCAGAATCGTTAGCGAGTCGGAAAAATAATTAACAGCGCTTTTTCCGGCTCTTTACGGTCTAAGTTCAAATACCACCGATGTTAATTGTTATTTATTGTTTCTTCATATCTAAGCCATGTGTTTGTTTCTCTCTGAACCACATTGTTTTTTCTTTAATTAAAAACTTATTTTCTCTCTTAAAGAATTTATTATTTTTAAAGGAAGATTTAATTAATTACTTTTCTCGGTCTCCACTCACATCACCTCACCGCCATTGTAACTAATCAGAGAAGACGTTAATGCTAGCACTGTCCAATATATGCATTACTTTTAGTGCACACTTATCGGGGGGTTAGTTTTTCACAAAAATTATTTTACTTTAAACAAGACACTTAGTATAATTCATGTCTTTGAATTCAGGTGTTTCGTAAATGGATTTTCTTCCTCAGTTTTTTTCCCAGTATACTTTGGATCTATAAAGCTTTCAAAATAGAAACGGATTAAAGTAAGAAAATACACGTAATCTGCTTGAGAACTGAGAACTGCTAAAACCTTTCTGCATACTTATATGGCCTAACCATGTTCTACTTTAATTCCATAAACATCAATGATTTGTTTACTACTGCAGGACCAAATAAAGCAAGTGACGTAGATCCAAAATACCTAATGCCGATATTCGATCGTATTTGCTGTGATTTGCCAAAGTTTTTAAAAAGGAAATTCCGGTACAGATTCAACACAATGTCTCCTGGGGTATGTACTTAAACTATTCTTTCTTTTTTTCTCTTCAATTACACTATAATTTCGATGATTATAGCGAGAAATGTATCCTAGCTTCAGTAGGTGTTCATGAGCCGTACATACTTTTATAAACACCTCTGCAAGTTCTCTAGTTGTGATATTTGAGTTTTCTTCGATTTTTGCCTTCGAAACATTTTTATCCGATTTTGAAGGTCTTCTACTGCGACTGTCATCTTCCAAGCTAAACTCTCCAGCTTTGAATTTTGCGAACCACCTTCGAACGGTTGATTCACCTACAGCATCATCACCATAAACTTCACAAATGCTTTTGATGTCTTTGTAGAATTTTCTTCTTTTCTAAAAAAAGAAAAGCATTACAACGCGAATATGAAATTTTTGGTTATCCATTTCAAATGTCAATAAAGGGGAACCGGAATGAAGGATAAATCTATTTTTAGTATGTTCTTAAATTCTTTTAATGGTTT
This sequence comes from Octopus bimaculoides, assembly GCF_001194135.2. Lineage (NCBI taxonomy): Eukaryota > Metazoa > Mollusca > Cephalopoda > Octopoda > Octopodidae > Octopus > Octopus bimaculoides. The sequence goes on along the minus strand of NC_068989.1, from coordinate 66,337,733 downwards.
CAGTCATTGAGCATCGAAAGGGAGAAGTCAAAAGTCGACCTGGACTTACAAACATGTAAGCAAAACGAACCGAAATACTATAAGGTAAATTTGATTTGTAATGAGTTAAAGCTTACCTGCTTTTTAAAAATTTTATTTGTGTTTATATATGTGAGGAAAAAAATCTAGCGTTGGATTGACAGAATCATTAGAGCATTGGATAAATTGTCTGGCGGTATTTTGCTAAGACCTCTTTCGTACCAAGTTCATATCTTGTCGAAGTCAATTTTACCTTATGATGCCTAGGGTTGATTAGATCCAGTATTATTCAAGTATTGGAGTCGATGTAATCGACCAATCCCCCGTCAAATAAATAAACATATAAATAATAAAAAAAAAAACATATTAAAATATATAAATTTTGGTTTTTTGTCCCTGTTAGATGTTATATAGGGCAGTGGATTGCTAGAGTCCTTAGAGGACAAAATGATTTGTAACATCTGTCCCGAGCTCTTTCCGTTCTGAGTTTGATTCCTGTTACTATATGTGTATATATGCACCTCTGTCTGTATGTATGCGTGCATTTATACATGTATGTATGGCTTACATTCAAGAAGCTAGCAGCCTGTGTTGTGGTTGATGCCAGAACCATCTGCATGGCGTGAATTTATTGCTGTAGCAGATTGGCGTCTATGTTTATATCATCGAAACTTCTAAGATAGAAAAGAGGAGTTAAAAAATTTGGCACCTGCTCCGTGATATTCAATTTGGTAGTTTTCCAGTTATGGCCGGCTAAAGTTGGTGCATATATACTCGATATATACGTGTGTGAGTTTGCGTGTGCGTGTGCATACATGTGTATGTACATGCGTGCATGTGTGTTCATGTTTGTATGTATGTGTATGCATGTGTGTACATGTGAGCGTCTGTGTGTGAGCGTCTGTGTGTGAGCGTATGTATGTGAATGTTCGTGCGCATGTGTGCGCATGTATGTGTGCATGTGCATGTGTGTGCATGCATATGTGTGTGCGTGTGTTGTGCGTGTGTGTGTGCAGAGCAGTCTTGGCAGTCTTAACCCTTTAGCATTCAGGTTACCCTGTCAAATGTTATGTTTGTTTATTCACATTGTTTTGAATTAATCATGCATTATCTTTGTAGCTTTGAGACTTCAATGACGTGATTGCTTACTTTTATATTGACTTTCTGGGATAGATATGAGAGGTCAGATCTAACCAGTTTTAACATAAAACAGGTAGGATATTTGGGCTGGATATGGTCAGTTTAAAAGGTCCCTCTACAGATCAGTACACTGGGCCCTATAGTATATATTTATTCGTAGTAAACCACCCCTAAAGCTGTAATGCCACCGGACAAGTGCCCAGTGTGCTTCTGCCTAAAGACAGCACTGTATGGGCGTGATTATGAATATATTTATGTTTTTGCATGTTTATATCTGTAGATAGGTACATACGTATGTGTCTATAGACAGGTACATACGAACTGAAAACATGAGTATGTATATATTTTTTTCCTATTTCTAATTGGCAACAGTTACAAACTGACGCAAGGGCCGAGTTTTGTGCTCGGCGCTTTTCACGCGCCACGCACGAAACCCTCGGCCTTGACACACTTTGCAACTTCTGCGAACTAGAAATTATAAATATATACATAAATATGGATGGGATGTGCGTATGCATATATTTCTATGTCTCTCTGTTTGTTTGTTTCTCTTTCTTTCTTTCTTTCATTCTCTCTTTCTCCCCCTCTCTTTCTCTCTCTCTCTCTTTATATGTATGTATGCATGCATGTAAATATGTACTACGTACGTACGTATGTATGTATACCGTATTTTTAATGGTATAAAAGTCGAATTCTTCAGACCACAATTTGTAACTCACCTCTAAAAAGATAGGTCGACTTATACATGAATTCAACTTTGGAAGACCAACAATTCCATTTGAAATGCAGCAGGATTTGGAAAAACAGTGACGATGTCTGAATGTTTACACTACATGTTTACATTATATACTACACCGACTTATACGCAAGGAAAGTACGTTTATTTGGCTATATATATATTTCCGTGGTATGAAACGCTGGAACATACCAGCACATGGTTCTCACACCATTTTACATATAAACACAGATAGCGACTTAGCTTGCGTCTGGCCTCGTTTCGGATACGTGGCATTGACAAGTCACAAAAATGACGAAACACTAATGTCTACCGCTCCTGCAACGGGACATGATGCGAGTTATCTCGCTTGTCTATGACTTTCAGGTATTTTAGCACCAGGCGAATTAATTAGAATATACCTCTCTTACGCCTACAAACCGCAGGCTGCCCACGAACTGGCAAAACACATACCTTGTGTATGTTTGTTTTTTATATATATATGTATGTATATATATATATATGGGAGAATATACAAAAAATAACAACAGACGAGGACAGGTGGTGTAAATAACAAAAGTATATATTAGTATGACGCTCGGGAATATAATTTAATTTATATAAGAGCATTACTGTACAATAATGCCTCACGCTAAGAGGGACTTAAAAGTCAAAACTACCATAAACACATTTCTACCGATCGCGAGGGAATGCAACTTTCAAAGCTAAACTCCTAAAAACTTTTAACTTAACGGTAAACCAATGGTTTCATAACGTGCACTGATGAATAAAAGACGCAGATTACTGCGTTGATTATGAAGCCATTGGTTTACCGTTAAGTTA
>NC_068989.1:66327017-66334632 GCF_001194135.2 Octopus bimaculoides | reverse complement strand
ATATATAGGGTGTCCATAAATTACCATTACTGTTTGAAAGATTCGGAAAAACACGAACAGTGAAGATAACTCAGCAAAGTTTATTGATAACTCAGCAGAGTTATTGCCAAACAAATAAAATCAAATTGAAACATCAGAACACTTTCACATGAGCTCCATTGGTTGCACACAACACATCTCGACGATAATTGTGAAAGTTGTAAATATAATTTATGAACACCCTCTATACGTATATATGAATGCATGTATACATATACACGCACACATACGCATATATATTTGAATATATGTAAATGCGTGATTGTAGTTGTTTGAACGTAAGTAGACACTTACATACACACAAAAACACCCCAGACACTTACATACACACAAACACACACTCGCACATGTATTTTATATGACAGCAACCATACCCAAACGCTACCTAGAACACAGCCACATGACACAAGCCTAGCATTGCAACAAATGAAATAATCTTAAGTCTATTAGATACCAAATTACATCAAATGCCACACGCCAGCAAAGCCATATTTACTATTGGAACTGGCATAGACCAAAACAATCTAAACTAAAAGAATATTTCACAACTAAAAAATATTCCAAATCTTAAACTTAGTTCCGGTCTTTTTTTTAGACATAAGTAACAATTAATATAAAGTGTCTGGAAGCTTTGTTCATATAAATAATGTTTTTTTTTTTTGTATTATTATAGCCCAACAAAGATGAAACTACTTTTGACGTGGAAACTACAAAATCGATAAAAAAGAAATATTCTAAGAATTCAGATGGATTTGTGAATAATGAAAGTTACTACTGTAATCCTGCTTTCTCTTCGATAAATGCCATTGATGAACCAGAAACATTTTAGTTTCTTATGACTCTTATATAGGCAAAGTACTGTAATGGAAAGTGGAGAATTATCACACGATATAATCGTAGCCATTTGGTGAATGTTTAGTCATATCATATAAGGTTTAATAAAAAAGAAAAAAAAAACCTGAAAATTATTTCCATTACACAAAGTATGTACTTTCTGACATGTACAGAGTTTTGTAACTAAAAGTTTGGTGAAATATTTTTTTTATACTGGTTGCTAAAGAAACCTATGGATATCAGCGAATTCACAATAAAGTAGAGCAACAAGGATTAATATAACAAGAAAAGGCTTAAAAAAAAATAATACAAAACGACGTTAAAGTAAAATATATTGCATTTCACAATGTCTTCCTGATACGCAGCAATTTCACTTTTACATCTTAATGATTTCATTTACCTGGAAATTTATATAAAATTTAGTTGATTAACAAACTCTGTGTTTTGTTTCTATTTTAAGCTAATTCAAATTGTTAATAATTTAAAACTTTTTTTCTTATCTTGATATACCGAATGCTTTCTAGAATTATGTGATTTTGCAATGACGGTGTTAATTCATTGTTATATTTGCAATTTTGTTTTATAAACCTGCCACTTTATTCATTGGCACGAATTCTTTAACTTTTATTCTTTTACTTCTTTCATTCATAAGATTGCCGATTAGGGAGATCACCATAAAGAGTTTACACGAACAAATTGATCCCCAAACCTATTTGTTGTTTTTAAAATCTGGTACTTGTTCTATCGCTTTCTTTTGCTGAACCGATAAATTACGGGAAGGTAAACAAGCTAATACAACACACGTACGTACATACATACATACATACATGAAGCTCCAATCGCTTCTCCTATAAACTAAAAGCGCATGCTCAGAACAAGCCTATTCCTTCAGACCATGTTCACCATTCCCATGTACCTCTCAACGAATCTGCTGGAAGCCAAAACTTTGCCCCTCTCATCTACAGTTTTCTTGTCAAGCGAAACCTGAAAAGTATATATCTTCAGCCCAATGTTGTTGTGTATTCAAACTCAACCTTCGTTATGTAGTGGGGATGAGGCTATTATGTTTTCTAAGCGACCTCTTCCTCTTCCGGTCACTTCAGCGTGCGATGACCGGCTAAATGGGACATTTCATTATCGAGTATGTCTTTATTATTCGTTTGAGACGGTGGAACAGAGATTCTCAATATGTTCAACTTCGTGGTCGCCTGAAGTAAGAATGTATTTACTTATCACACTTGGAAAGTTAAAACAAAACCATTTTAAAGTTTAAAATTTCCAAAACAATATGTACAGAAAACTTTTGTTGACATTGTTTTTCATTAATTGTAAATTATAAAAAAAAAGTTCTTTACTTTTCTCAAGCCTTAGATAAAATTTTCTTCACACTTAGAATATGTGTATCGTTTTATAATCTGTGCCACTGTTTGAGGCCTTTAATGATAATGATAATAATAATAATAATAATGGTTTCAAATTTTGCCACATGATAGCGAAATTAAGGCCAATAGGCCGAATATAGTTATCAGAGATTACCAAGAAAAAATTGTTTACTAATCGTTGTATCGATTTCAACAGATGACAATGTTTCTCTAAAAGAAACGAAGAAACTTTCAAAATACAAAGATCTAGAAATAGAGGTAATTCGAATGTGAGGCCTAAAAACAGAAATAATTACTATAGTAGGCGCATTAGGTATAATAAAAAAACAAAAGAAACATTCAGACAAATAACAAAAATATCAGGACTTACAAGTATATATAACATACCGAAAATAGCACTACTAAGCACTGCACACATCATACGTAAAACACTTTCAGTACAGTGAAAATAAGAACACTACAACAAACCACAGAGCTGCGCTCAGTAGTGGAGGGAAAGCAAGTGATAAAAATAAGACTACATAATAATAATAATAATAATAATAATATACCTTTGTCTGCAGATAGTACCATTACGCAAAAACTTTGTCACTGAGGAGCGCTGTTTTCTATTTTTTTTTTTCTGCGACAAACATAATTTCAGTGCCTACCACAATTGTATATTCTGCAAATTGCACGTCTTAATGCAATGAAAGTAGCCACGGTGTGCACATTTGCTTTAACTTCTTTGATATTGGGCAATTAATAAAGCCAGCAGTTCGTATTAACGGCGGTTTACAATGATATTCTCTATTGCATTGGCTGGTTTCATTACCTCGTCAAATATGATACTCCATATTTCCAAAATTCGTTGATGTATTTTCAGGACTACAGTGACCGTAAAAACGTCTATGTTCTATAAAAGGAACAACTATGTTGTTGCCAGAGCTGGTTGGAATAACAACCCAAATCTCCCTATAATTATATCGAACCGTCTTCGAAAATACAGAATGATAACAACCGGATTTACCTCGATTGTTGATATTTTAAATTAAAGCTGGCCTGGGTGAACAATAACAATAATAGCAACAACAACGATGACAACAGCAGCAACTGCAGTTCTGTGAGGATTTTTCAATATTTCCCTCTACTAAATGCAAAAGTTGAATGTACGTATTTTGAATTTAGCAATTTACACGAGATTTTTCTAATATTCTCATCTACCAGTTATTTTAGTGAAAGCGAGAGCGATCGAGAAATGCCAGTATCAAGCTTTCTATTGGGTTTCTCTCAAACTATTTGGGTTGTCCGGAAAGTTCGTGCCGATTTTTAAAGGAAAGAAAAAGGTTAATAAATACTTGCCATTACATTCTTAATCAACCAAATATGAACAATTTTGTTGTACAATGCGTATCCATCTTTCCTTTAACTTGAAAATAACCTCTTCCCAGAATTGAGGTGGTTTCATGGCAAATAAGTCGAAAGGTAAGCTACTATAAAACGGCACGAACTTGCCGGACAACCCAATATTTTCAATAACGCTCCATATTCGCTTCTTGCTCGTCCATTTGCGCAAATTATTCCAAGTCATTTCATGGCGAAGAAGGAATTTTTTCGCTGAGTTATACAAGGTACCACATCGCAGAACTTTTCACCCTTCCAGTTGAGTTTTTCAAAGGAACTAGACTTTTGTTACTGCCGCGGATTGTGCTTCTTACTCGTTGGACGCAGCATTTAATCAATTGCAGTCGTTGTTCTAGGAAAATAACAAGTATATGACATTTGCGTAGTGGACGGAGAGATGATGCTTTTAATTATTATACACTGAAGTATTTTTTATATTTAGACTGTCCAGATGAGTTTTCACAATCTTTTAGTGAACAGGGTTATATTTTTGCTGAATCTTTTATAGACCCAAATGTCTTTAATATTTTACAGTTATTGCTTGACTATGTCACTGTTATTTTAAAGCAATTGAGTACATCTAATCTCGTTTATCGTTGATTCATTTATCGCTGATCCAACATAACATTTACCATATACGCTCAGTTGTGAATTATGTTACAGTTATCATGGATTGATCTGCGATAACACGGGTCACCGATCAGTCGAAGATTTTGCTTGTATCGCAAAATCGTGTCTCAGCGAATACTCAAATGTTCAGCTATTCAGAATGCACGGACTGTCACTTGTGTTTAAATGACCGTGCTGCGACGCTACGTATTTCTTATACGGACTTATAGTACGAGACCTGTGAATTGAAAATGTACGAAGGCGCCTGATCCTAACATCAAAAATAAAAACGCAGGAAAAAGTAGCGTTGATCAAGAACATACGTAAAGGTCAAAGCTTCGCTGCTGTGCGCCGTGATATTAGTACCGTTCGTTCCATTTACAAAGTGCGTGTAGATGATTCCCTTATTACGGATTCATTAATCGCTGATTTTTTTTTTCACCACACTCTCGCGATAAACGAAGATACATACAGTATTTTTAGTGCACGCCACTATTAACATATATTTAGTTTATTTCTAGGAATTTTACATTATTTTAATCTGATTTAATAACCGTAAAAATATATCAATCAACGATATAAAAGGTTAGAAAGTAAATGTGTGTATGTGTGTGCGCGTGACTGTGTAATGAAAGCATTTTCTGATTGATAGTGCATTTCAATCTATCAACTTAATGTAAAGTTTGCTGTGGGGAAGAAAAGTGATCTGACATTTGTATAGCTTGGGAAGAACGTTGAGGAGTTTTAAGGTCAGTTAATGAGAAGGCCGTTGGTGGTGGAAGGAAGTACAGAGGAATAAATTGGTGACTTAATGGATCGAGATAAAAGATTTTAGGCTTGGAGCGTGTGATCCTTAGATAGTTTGCAGTAAAGATTTATGTTGCCGAGCTGTTGGAGAGCTTCGTTTCTGCAGAAGTTTGTCAGCCAAATAACCATCACGTCACTTTCGTTGACTATTTTGATAGTAATGTCCCTTCGCCGACAGCGATATAGAAGTGCACTGAGCTTCCGATCTGGGATGTGTTATGGCTTTTAAGACGTCTTTTTGTAAGTTGTTATTTAGCCACAGGTCAATGATGATCGAGCAAAGCTCTGATGAAAGGCATTCGATCCGTTAATATCTCATCACAAGAACATTTATAGGCAGGGAGGAAAGCTTTATCAAGGACGACATTATCAAATGTGCGCCTTTCTCAATTTCTAAGACGGTATAGTTGAATTTGAGAGAAATTTGTCAGATGTTTCTCAAGGGGTCGAGTTGCGAAGTGGTTCCTTCCTTGACTCGAGAGGAACCTCCTTAATGATCAGCAGATTATCAGGGCACTACATCAGAAACAGATTACTGGAGTTGGACTATCGGAAGTCAGGTTCCCAAAATGAGCTATGGTATTTGAGGACTGAAACTTGGTGTCGAAAAGTAGAGAAATCGTTTAATCTGTTGATAAGTGAAGAAAGGCTAATACCCAATGCCGCTGCTTAGGATGGAGCGTTCGTCACTCGTATTCATCTAATTTATTTCTGAGATATAAATCTCGTAATTCTTATCTACATGTCCTCATTGCTGTCAGATGCTACACTCAAGCTTCCCTTCGATTAATAGTGACTGCGTACATGCAGTTTCTGCTCTTTCCACCACTCCCTTCTCTCGTTGGGGTATCAGTTAGGAAGATTTCCAATTACTCCGACTTAGAGTCTCCCTACTCTACTCCTGTAAATACATCTGTGCCTTCTATTGCTTCCTGAACTCCTCAAACCAGCAACAATGCATCGGTCATATTTCCTCATTTATTGAATAAATCTATCTCACTCCACCCACTCTCTACGAAATCACTGCCATCGGTGTTGTTAATGCTTACAAGTCTTGTTTTTCCCATCACCCTATATCGATATAGCTGGTGCAGAAATCGAATTATTTTACAATCTTCAATCTTTACGCCAACTTGTTTTTTTTTTTTTTTTATCGCATCGCTAATCGACAGCACACATTCCAAACACCTTTGATCTCTTTCATATGTTGAAGCCACAACTGTCTTTATAGTGGACTGACAACTACCTTATCGAAACGACTTAACATACATTCTCTAACAACATAACACCCCACTCCACCTCCTGGTCACATAGTTCTTGAACCGGTACTTCAAGTAAGCTGACCAGTCGGAGCTTCTTTACTGTTCTAGCTGATTATCTTCCATCGGATTTAGTCTAAATATTTTAAATGAAAATATTTCATCCCCATGGCTCCTCCGGCAAAAAAAAAAAAAGTAGAATATAACGGTACATTTAAACTGAAAGTTGTTGAATTTGTGAACTGCAGCAAGGAAGTATGGAGTGTCTGATAATGCTATACTTTACTGAAAAGACCCAATAAGACAGAAATAGGTACGGAATTCTCACCTTAACTACCAAACATCAAACTCACACCCTAATGCATGTTTCCACTTAAGCTTTAACCAATTTTTTGAAAATCTGAGTTCTTTCACTTTAAATTTAAATTTTCTAGTTCTCTACCTCCCTGGACAAAAATTGCCACAAGCGCTAAACATTTGTTTCTCTATCTCCAGGATAATTCCAATTGATTAAATATTATTATTTCACCTTACATGTATTAGCTTGCACTTAATTCTGTGAATCTTCCTTTCGTTTATAATCATTGAAAGAAGAAAAACCTCGAATTATCGAAATATATGTACACATCAGCGGTTTCCAACCTTTTGCCGTCGCGACACATTTTTATAAATCAATAATCCTCGGTAACCTATTTCATCATACAAACAATCCTTCGATTTTCTAAAAAATATACATAATCCAAGAGAGCACACTTAACATTTGACGTTTTTCTCGGGAAATGATCTTCAGATTTTGACTGTAGTCAACGAATTGTAGCGTGTGTTTATGGTTTATTGCATGATATATATTCATTTGCACCCAATATATATATATAATCGATTAAGCAAACAGAAGATGGAATTGGTATAATAACAAAATAAAGAGTTATACCAATTCCATCTGTTAACTTAATCGATTTTTACTTCAAATAACACTGCGGAATTCCTGAAGTAAATCCAAAGGAAATATACTCCAGCTGCAGGGGACATTAGGTAGACCAAACTGTGCCAGTGCTTTACTCAACACATCAGCACATTAATTAACATATACTCATTAGTGCAAAATATTACACACACACACACACACACACACGCACACACACAAACATATATATATATATATATATATATATATGTGTGTGTGTGTGTATATATATATATATATATAAATATATATATATTTATGTATATATATATATATAAATATATATTTGTATAAATATATGTATATATATATATATATATATATATATATATATATAT
>NC_068989.1:66319455-66325543 GCF_001194135.2 Octopus bimaculoides | reverse complement strand
GAACGAAGGACGGGCCAAAATGACGTTAAACATTTTGCCCAGCGTGCTAACGATTCTGCCAGCTTGCCACACATATGATGTGGAAAATATTAAAAAAGATATCAATGTCTTGAGGTGGCGGAATCATTAGTGCGTCGGACAATAACGCCTAACGGCATTTCTTCTGGATCCATACGTTCCGACTCTAAATCCCACCGAAGTCAACTTTTCATCCTTTCAGAGTCTAACATAAATTACCATACAAGTTTAAGGAGCACTCCGTCGGTTACGACGACGAGGGTCCCAGCTGATACGATCAACGAAACAGCTTGCTCATGAAATTAACGTGCAAGTGACTGAGTACTCCACAGGGAGAACTAGCGTGACACATAGCATGACAAAGCCGGCCCTTTGAAATACAGGTACTAACTAATCATTTTTGCCAGCGGAGTGGACTGAAGCAATGTGAAATAAAGTGTCTTGTTCAAGGACAACGCGTCGCCGGGAATCGAACTCACGACCTTACGATCGTGGGCCGAATGCCCTAAACACTAAGCCACGCGCCTTCACCATACAAGTGCTGCGGTCGATCTAATCGACTTGCCCCTTCCTCTCGAAATTGCTGGCCTTGGGTCAAAATTAAAAAGAATTAATGGTTTAAGGGGCATTCACCAACATCGTCTGTTATTTGGGTTAGCTGCGAAGATGTTCTTTATTTGTTGGCCGTCACCAGTTTGTGGCGTTTGCTGTGACAAAGGCTTTGTGTTAAAGGAATCTGCTTGCGGTCAACCGATCTGTTAGAAATAGCAGCCATCTATATTCAAAATCCTACCCTAATGTCTTATAACAAGGACTCACTAATGAATACCGTGGTCCTATATCCACTACCTGAAAATAAGGTTCGAAGGTCAGAGTTTGAAAGCTTTTTATCATAGCACTGTCTGTATCGACCATGCCTGTCGCTAAGGGGATGCACTAGACGGCAATGCCCCATCATTATTCAATGGTGTGCTCTCACATTTAAATAAATAAATGCGCCCTTTTGAAGCCTAGCCAGGCTCATGGGCCCGGTTTCCCGGTTTCAATGGCGTATGTGTTCCCCAGCTGGACGGGACGCCAGTCCATCGCAGCGTTACTCATTTTTGCCAGCTGAGTGGACTGGAGCAACGTGAAATGAAGTGTTTTGCTCAAGAACACAACGCGTCGCCCGGTCCAGGAATCGAAACCACAATCTTACGATCATGGTGTTGACACCCTAACCACTAGGCCACGTGCCTCCACCACTCTCACATTTACAGTAATTCATTTATTTCGAAACTCCACTTTAGAATTATAACAAATTACTGTCCACCCAGAATATTCTGAAGCTACCTCAGGCACCAAAGTCTAGCATGGGCCTGATACCGACCTGGGGTAAAACAACATCACCTATATTAACAACACGTTTTATAACATCTGCATTTTACAGCTGATTGGTGAGCATTTTGTGGATTTGGACGTGAATACTTGAAATTTATATCTAATTTGCTTTTCGTAGGCTTTCAAGTGAAAAATAGAATATATTTATTCACATCAAATACAAGCAAAATATAATATGATGGATCTCCGTCGTTCAACGTTGAGGATTTAGTTGTACGATCATCTGAATTATCTACTCTTGAATTAAAGTATAAGTGGCTGAATATTCCATAAATCCGTATAACCTTAAATTAATTATCAGGCAGAACAAGCGTAATACAACGTGTGACAAGGCTGCACTTTTTTGAAATACAGGTAAAATTCATCCGAGGGGCTTCTGTACAATTTTCACCAACTCAGTTTCTTTCACAAGGTATGAATCAGGCCAAAGCTATATAAAATGACATATACTCACCATACTGCTCACTATGATCGAACCCAAGACTTCATGGTTAGGAAGAGAACTTCTTACACATTTGGCAGCATTTCTATCTGTCTATCTACATACATGTGTGTGTGGGTGAGATGAAGAAAATACTGCAATTATAAATACCTAACTCCAGTCAGTTTCTGATTTTCTCTCCCGTTCCCCCACAAAAATAAACGAAATTAGACTTAAAAAGATATAATTAAAATTAAGCTTTATTTTGTCTTCTTCTGAATCACAGATGTTCAAAATACAAAAACGGAAAGAACGTTTATTTTTTAATTTTTTAAGCATAATAATTAAGAAATATTGGAGAAGAACTAAACACAAAGATAAAAACAGTGAAAATAAGAAAGAAAAACTAAATAAAAAAAAATTCGATGCTGAACCAAATCACAGAAGTTTGTGCGTAATTACCTCCCTTAAACTTCCGGTGTTGTTTCTTCGCCTTCCAAGGTCGAACGATTTGGCTGTCTTCTTGAAATACTTTATTTCTCAAAGAAAAGGAACTAACCATGAAAGTTCTAGACACAATTCATGCTTCAGATGTAAGTAAAATAACACATTTCCAATACATCTCTTTTGTATTATTATGTACATGGTAAAAATCATAAAATGTATTTTCAGCCACTAAGCTTATAGTCCTACCTAATCTTCTTTCGAAAGCTTGTTTATTTGTTCGTTTTAAGGTAATCAGACATTAATATATCATATTAACTACGTTTGCCTCACTATATAACAATGTTTACAATCTTAAAACGAAATAAATACCGAGTAAACAATATCATACGAGAAAAAAAATCGTTCTTTTTTTATTTTCTCATCTGAGGACACCCACTCCCATTTAACTCTTTTCCCTTCTTTATTTAATAAAATATAGACATTGAATTCTCTCATATTTCTTGAAAATATATAGTTATTCGATGTTTTTGTGTTTAAATGTTCACATTAGCTATATATATATATATATATATATATATATAGATGTATATTTATTTGGTGTTTATATGAATCGCCACAATCCTCATCATTCCACAAACTATTTAAACAATAGTCTATCAGATAATAAAGTCTCGCTCGCATTGTTATAAATCTCTCCTGTTCATATAATAGTATTAAAATACACAATAAAGGTATTGTTATTTGAAAATTACTAAAATTTGTCGTTAATTTATAATTTTATTTTCTAAACACATTTCCAATAATTGGTATCAAAATAGACTCTTTACAGTCGATGACATTCTGACCTTGATCAAACACTTGTCTTAAATAATCTTATAACTTTGAAATTTTACCTTATTTCTCTACTTTACTTTAAACATTTCTAAATATTTATTTAACTATATGCTTTCTATATTTCTTCCAAAATATCTCTTTGATTTGTTTATGGTATTTTCTTTCATTATTTCACCGTATATCGAAAGCAGTGTCCTTTTTCTTTCTTTCAAAGGTAGTTCATAAACTCCTCGAATATTTTTTTTTAAGTAAATCTAGCCTTATCTGTTTCACAACAGAAATAAATATTATTAAATGTCATTTTATAAAATAGTAATTTTCTTTTCTTTACTAAACGAAATCTAGTTAGTACAGGTGTTTACTGTAAACTCAAAGGTTGTTTAGTATAAGCTCCATGCTTGATTGAGCAAAGCTGTGGTCAAAGGCATTCCAGCCGTGACCTCAGTATTTTTAAAATTTAATCTAGAACAACGTGGAATGTGATTAGAGAGAGGTTTGACTGCTATTTCTAGCAGGTCGAGCGACACTAGAGATCAGTTCCTTACAGATAACGAACATATAATTTTGCAAACCTTATTTGTTTTTTTGTTTATTCGTTTACCGGAAGTGGGGCAGTATTGGCGAATACGGGTCCCATTCATTCATTGTCATCTACCTCAGTATCGAAGATAATACTGAAAAGATAACTGATTTCTTTATCAAGCACTTCCGTTCTCTACATGCAAAAGAAAACGTTTAACAGTTCGGCCAAATAATTCAATCTACATAAACTCAAAACTAACCTGTGTGTTGTATTATAAAAATCTCCGGCTAACTTTGAGTTTAGGTATATATATATCTGCAGAACTAATTATGAAACGAAAACAATCCAGGAAAATACAAAAATAGACTTGGGTATCCTGAGTAAGCGGAACGAATATGTAAATGCTTAACAAAGACACTTATTAAAATTAAATAAACTGTTTGATAACTCGTAAGTTATTTTCATTTCCATGTATTAAAAGATTGAACATTTTTAATAGCAGCAATAATATAATAATCATATTGCCACACTTACAATAATCATATTGCCACACTTACAATAATCATATTGCCACACTTTTATAAACATTACAAATTGGTTGTGCTATAAAATATCTTAATAGGAGAAGGATTACTAGAAAAACAAACCGACGCTTAACAACAACAAGAATGATAATGATTTCTTTTATTTGCCAAAGGAGCATTAGATGATGGAAACATTACAAGGACAGTTTACAATTTGTGTGTGTGTGTGTATGAGGGGTGGGGGTGTTGCATAAAAGCTGAGCAGAAGACAGGGATAGGAGGTGAAAATGAGATAAAACTGTACATAGTAGTATTCAAAATATGTGTACAAATTTATGGTGCAGTCCTCCTGATACAGGAAAACCTCCAAATAGGGCCAGTTAAGGACCACTGTTACCACCAAGGGTACAAGCACCAGTGTCTTCCGTTATAGTACTGACTTGGTACATAGGCTTTTTTTTTTTTTCAGTTTCTATCATGTGCATTTCTTTGCCTTCACATCCTATAATGATTGTAGTCGAGTGATATCATCATAGTAATGTCATGCATTTTTAATTTTCCATGTAAAACATATCTGGCCTTGGGGAAATATTATTTTGCTTGAAAACAAGTGAGTTTTGGCACCAGGATGAACATCTGTATGTGTGTGTGTGTGTGGTAGTGTGTAGAATGGGGTGGATTGTGTCTCTCCTCCACCACTGCTTGACAACTGGTTAAAAGACAGTGCTCCACCATGGCCACAGTCTAACAACTGAAGCATGGAAAAAAAATATGAAAGATATATCATCATCATTGTCATTTAACATCCACTTTCTATGCTGGCATGGGTTGATATTTGTATAGAATTGTTTGTATTTAAATATTTATGTAAAAATGTATATATATAACTGTAGGTATAATATGTATGTATATACTTCGTTTCAGGAGCCAGAGGAAGAACCAGAAGCTGAAGAAGAAGAAGAAGAGGAAGAAGAATTAGAAGTAAGACTGTTTTCATTTTAATTAGAAAATGGGAGGAGGAGAAAACAATGTACATTTTCTGTAATTTTAATTATAATTACAACATCAACTATTATTATTATTATTATTATTATGAAGGTGGTAAGCTGGCAGAATCATTAGTATGCTGGGTGAAATGCTTAGCCGTATTTTGTCTGCTGTTATGTTCTGAGTTCAAATTCCACTAAGGTCAACTTTGCCTGTCATCTTTTGGGTGTCAATAATTTGAGTACCAGTTGAGTACTGGGGTCGATGTGATTGGCTGTCCTTCTCCCCACAAAATCCAGGCCTTGTGCTTATAGTAGAAAGGATTATTATTATTATTAAGGTAGTGAACTGACAGAATTGTTAGCATGCTGGGAAAAATGTCTTTATGTTCTGAGTTCAAATTCCACCAAGGCTGACTTTCCCTCTCATCCGTTTGGGGTCGATAAAATAAGTACCAGTTGAAAACTGGGCTCCATGTAATCGACTCGTCCCCTCTCTCAAAATTGCTGCCCTTGTGGCACAATTTGAAACCATTATTATTATTATTATGAATTATTTGATGGTGACAATTCATACACTTCACTTTCAATGTTTTTATTTTAGTATTTGTTTTTATCGCCTAAAATCAGATTTCTTGTTAACCGTTTAGTGTATCTTGCCAAAAATATCCTGCTTGTTTTACATTCAAGCCAGCCAGATCATGTCTCTTACACCTACTCTACAATATCATTCTAAAAATATATAATCACATCATTGAAATCTCAATTCTACAAGATAATGCATGATTAATTCAAAACAATGAGACTCGTCTATTTAATGAAATACACACACACACACACACACACACACACATACATTTCTGTGTGCGGATGTAATATATATACATACATATATATATATACACACACACACACACACACATATATATATATATATATATATATATATATATAT
>NC_068989.1:66303816-66318037 GCF_001194135.2 Octopus bimaculoides | reverse complement strand
ACAGAGACGAGAAAACACACAAGCCACATAGAGAACATTCTACTTCATCAGCTACCTCCGTTTTAACACCGGCGTTTCGAAGAGCTAGGCAGAACGCATCGTTAAAACAGCTCTTCCCATGGACCGCAAATTAAATTTGTATACACAAATTAAATCTTGCCATGGAGGAATGTCGTGGCAGACAAAAAACAAGACAGGAAAACAAACAGAAAAGGCTTTACGGCCAGACGAGAAAAATTGTTTGTGTATGAACGCTGTGAGGCATGAACTTGAAAGTAGGGACGAAATGGTTTGTGTGTTTGCTCGGCGACAGCCAAGGAATACACACATACATATATATATGCACACACACATATATATATATAGAGATTTCTTTCAGTTTCCATCTATCATATCCACTCATTAAGCCTTGGCTGGCCTGAGTTTATAGTAGAAGATACAGTAGAACTGAACCTGAAACCATGTGATTGAAAAGCAAACTTCTTAACTCCTACAGACATGTCTGTGCTAATATATATTCATTATTACTCACGTCCAAGGCAGTTAATTGTCAGTAGCTAAAGAGAAAGCCTTTAGTTATGTCCCTTTGCAGTCTGACTTCACATCGTCTTAATGTTGACTACTATTCATCCTTCCAGAGTTGATAAAATACAAATACCTGTTAATTAACTGCAAGCTCTGGTTATAATATAACTGATTGTTCTCCACTTCTAATTTTTCTTTTAAAATGTGAAATCTTGACTGGTACTTTATTTTATCCACCTGGGCAATGGAAAAACAAATTCAATCTCAATGAAATTTGAACTTGGAATGTAGTGAGCTGGAAGAAATACTACAAGGAAGGTTGTCCAGACTTACTAATAACTCCGCCAATTCACTGCCTTACGTCATCATCATGATCATTATCAAGCACCTAATTTTCATGTTGGCCAGATGGCTTAATAGGATCTAAAGTTTTCGGAGGATAGTGTTGAGCTCCCATGTCTGTTTTGGCATGATTTCTATGGCTAGATGCTCTTCCTAGTGCCAGTAACTCTACTGAATGTACTGAGTATCTTTTTTTCTGTGACAATGATACTAGCGAGATTGCCAAATAACACAACTCAAATAAAAGAACACCTTCACTGAGTAGTGGTGTTGTAGAGACGGCAGTGGTTTTATACAAGAGTTGAGAACTTACAGAGAGACAAGCATGTGTCTTGCTATACAGGAGACATATGGTTACATCATCATCATACGGCTATTAATCCCTTTCCTGGCGACTTTTTTTTTGAGAAGACGTTTCATTTTCAGATGAATTTTTTTTATCAGACGAGCTTGCACTCTCATTTGATGTCTCCAAGCTTGGCGTTGCAGACATAGCAGTTGGTGTCTTTCTCAACTACTCTCCACACATAGTAATCTATGGGATTACAACCGGGGGAATTAGGAGGCCAGAAATTGGAAATTCTTAAACAACCACTCTGACTCTTTCCTGAGATTTGGCAAGATGCCCAGTCCTGTTGCCACACATATGACCTTCCAGCAACAACTTTCTCTTAGTCACTGTTTGACCACAGTCTTCAACAGCTTCACATAGTTGTCTGAATTGAGCCTAAAGCCCGGTTCAATGATGCTGGGTGGCATAACGTCACCCTCACTGGAGACACACCTAAAGACCAACACAGTTTGGGTGAACTTGGTTTTCATGATGTCCGTGTCACGTCTTACAGCCTTTACAGTGTTCACAGAACATTGAGCAGCAGTCATTATGTTGGCGTTTTGATACCTGGCACAAATCATCCTGATCTGGGTAACCCTCAGTGTTCAGAAGGCTTTCAATCCTCCATGTCAGCTAAATGCTTCTCATCTACAACTTTAGTCTCTCCAATGCTGTTGACTGTTCACCAGTACATCAAGCTGTTCCTGAAAAAGAAAAAAAAAAGGAGACAAAATGTATTCAAATTTAGTCTGAAACCATATATATAATGATAGAGAATATGGAGACTGACACATTCTCAAAATCCAGTGAAGTCAACACAGAATTTCCCATCAGAACAATTTACACCTGAGTGACAATTCCTGGTAGTCACAGATGTTAAATACTATTTGATGTTGTTAGCTGTTACCCGGAATATAACTGAGAGCTACCATGGTATCCAGCCAGATAGTATGTCCCTCTAAACTCCTTTTAAGATATATATATATATATTCGCTATGATAGATCACTAACCACTACACATTCTTTATTTTCTCTCCTTGTTTCTTTCTGTGTTCCTTTCTGTTGAAGAGCGTAGGCTTGAAACGTTAAAGACTTTTCATTTCCTGAGTGTTAAACTAATACATCTGTTTGTTGTCTACACCACTTGTCTTTGTCTTGTTTTTTTGTGAATTCTCCCTATATATATATATATATATTTCATCATCGTTTAATGTCCGCTTTCCATGCTAGCATGGGTTGGACGGTTTGACTGAGGACTGGTGAACCAGATGGCTACACCAGACTCCAATCTGATTTGGCAGAGTTTCCACAGCAGGATGCCCTTCCTAACGTCAACCACTCCGAGAGTGTAGTGGGTGCTTTTACATGCCACCGGCACGAAGGCCAGTTAGGAGGTATTGGCAACGGCCACGTTCAAATTTTATGTGCCACCTGCACAAGGGCCAGTCCAGTGGTACTATTTAGCGTTAGGAAGGGCATCCAGCTGTAGAAACTCTGCCAAATTTAGATTGGAGCCTGGTGTTGCCATCCGGTTTCACCAGTCCTCAGTCAAGTCGTCCAACCCATGCTAGCATGGAAAGCGGACGTTAAATGATGATGATGATGATGATATATATATATATATATATACATACACACACACACACATACATACACACCCACACATGTATGAGCATATATTAGTCATAGTTTATTTACTTCCCTTCGTCAACATTTGTTAGTTTCATGAATTAATTGTCTGCTTTCAGGATATCCACGACCATTTGCGTGCTAAATGTCGAGAGGATAATTGTTCAAAGTATCAGGAGAAGTTAGATACTTGTAATGACCGTGTGAATTCTCGCACTAAAACATCTGAAGACTGTACTGAAGAAATAATGGATTTATTTCATTGTGTTGATTATTGTGTAAGTAGGACATTATCTTTATACTCCTTGTTGCAGATTCGTTAGTGTTGTTGTTTTTGTTTAGTCCCAGAACAACCTTGATTGAAGAGACCATATCTTTGATTTGTAATCTGTGATTATTCATATTCTCGTTTTTTTATTTTTCTCTCTTTGTTCAGCTAGTTTATATCCTAAACCCTATTTTCCAATGTATCCTTCCCAATTTGCTTTTCTGTAAGTAGGGTGTAATTTGAGGGAGATTTGGCTTCTCCATCTAGTGGGGCAACCGACTCCTGGAGTTTCCTTGGTTCTTCATTACCTCATTTTGCTTATTCAACAACCAGAGTTGTTGAATTAGCTCTATTGGTAAAGTGCTGGAAAATATTACCTTGCACTATTTAGTTATGTCCCTTTACATCTTGAGTTCAAATCCCACTGAAGACAGCCTTATTTTTAATCTTCTTGGGACAATTAAAATAAGTATCAATCAAGAAGGGAATTGGTTAAGCTGTACCCTTCTTCCAGATTTGTAACTTTGGATGTGTATCACAAATCAGTTTTGTTGTAGGAATAATAAAACTTTTAGCTGTATTTCGTTTTTGTATTCCACGCCTCTACACCCTGACAAACATAGATGTTGTAGGAATAATTCTCAGATAAACTTGAAGTAGGCCTAAAGAAAGAGTGTGTGTCATTGATGAGGTTGCAAATGACATTGAAATGGCTTTGACAAACAACTGATCGATTGTTTAACCAACAGGTTAAACAAACAATCAATTAGTTAGTTGCATAGATAACCAACCAGTTGACTGACAATAATGGAGTGAAATTGAAACAGTGCATGTGTTTATTATCATTGGCATAATGCCCCTCCCAATATACAAGATTTAGATATATTAGCATATTATTATAAGTGCTGAGCTCTAATTGTGAAGGGAACCTATGGAAGATGTGGGATGAAGTGGTGAGAAAGGATCTTTGGATGCTGGGCCTCACTGAGGAAATGACAAGTGACCGGGAGGTGTGAGAACTACGTTAGAGGTACACGTGTCTGTGGATTGCTCAGTCACTTGCATGTTAATTTCATGAGCAAGCTGTTCTGTGGATTGTATCAGCTGGGACCCATGTCATCGTAACCGACAGGGTGCGATTTATTTGTAGTGGAACAGCCTACTTCTCTCACTGGGGGGTGGCCTCCACAACAGCCAGCTATTTTGAGTGAAGTTCTATGTTCATGTATGTTTTGATATTTGTTATTATCATTAAGGTGACAATCTGACAAAATCGTTAGCACAGTGGACAAAATACTTAGCTGCATTTCATCTGTCTTTATGTTCTGAGTTCAAATTCTGCTGAGGTTGAATTTGCCTTACATTCTTTTGCGAGCTGATGAAATATGTACTAGTTGAGCACTGAGGTTGATGTAATCAATTTCCCCATTCCTCAAAATTGCTGGCCTTGTGCCAAAATAAAAGATCTGCACTGAATTACACAAACACTTCTCTCTCTCCCTTATCATGAAAAATGTAGTGAACCAGTAAGGGAACCATTGGATTCCTGCAACCAACAACACTGTTGCACTGTTGTTTATATAAAAGAAATGCACACTATGTTTCCCATCAGTCAAACACTAACATCATAACTAGATAACTGTAGACTTAGATAATCCTATAGAAATGCTATGGGTTATAGCTTGAGTGCCTTTCAATATAGGTCTGCCCTGTCAGAATTGATACAAAGTTAACTCTTTTGATACCAACCCACTCAAGACTGCCCCAAGTTTTATGATATAAGCTTCCTGATTTAGCCCTTTAGTATTTAAACTGGCCATATTCAGTACAAAATATTCTACTTGTTTTTTGTTCAAACTGGTCTGGTCCAGCCTCTTGCACCTATCCTATAATGTCATTCTAGAAATAACCAATTATCTTCAAAATCTCTAAGCTACATGATAAAACGTGAATAAATACACCTTACATTTGGTTGTAATCTGAATGCTAAATGGTTAGAGTAATTCAAATTAACATTTTCCATCAAAATTCTCTGTTAATTTGTTCTAAGCCCCAGCTCAATAATGACACTGTTATATTAGTGAATACTTCATTATTTTCAAAATTAATTGAGACAAAAGGCAGTGTATTTCAACATGAATATGATAAGTTAGATGAATGTAAAGATTATGTTAAATGTATAATAGCAAACTTCTTACTAATGGTAATAATTGTGATATATTTACAATTTTTGTTATCTCTATTAATGTGCTGTTATTTATTCAAATTTTTTTTCCTTCTTTGTTTCCAGGCAGCAAAAACATTGTTTTCGAAGTTGAAATAATGAAGGAGTTCGTAGAGGCTTTTACAAAGCTGTAAATTTATTTAGATCAACAGACAATTTTTTTTGTAAATTCTTCATGTAAAAATACAAGTCTAAAATAAATTTTGTTTCATTGACTTGATCATATGAAGAAGAGTATTTTTTTTATGGCTGGAATGTTTAAGATATTAATTAATGGCTGGTAAATTTTTAACTTTGTTGTTTGTGAATAGAAATCTGTAATAGTCATGTGTTGAACTACATCTGCTATTCATCCTAACTTGTTGTATTCAGCAATACAATGATTTTAATGTTTGAATTAGTTGGTATGCTTCAGGTTATGAATTCATCTATTTTAACCATTTTTTTTTTATCTTCCATCATCATCATCATCATCATCATTTGTATGTCTATTTTTCATTTTTCTACGTTTGCATGATTTGTATGGATTTTCTCTGATACAGCATTTCCTCATTTGCTGTGATCCTTTGTCGTCTTTAACTTTCTGAAACTTTTAACCACCTCAGCCTTTCATCTCCTTCAGTCTTCTGCCTTTGCAGGCTCCTTCCATTTGGATCACTTACTACTTCTTTGTGTGTTGGCACTCCGTCGCTTACGACGTCAAGGGTTCCAGTTGATCCGATTAACAGAACAGCCTGCTCGTGAAAATAACGTGCAAGTGGATGAGTACTCCTACAGACACGCGTACCCTTAACGTAGTTCTTCGGGATATTCAGTGTGACAAGGCTGACCCTTTGAATTACAGGCACAACAGAAACAGGAAGTAAGAGTGAGAGAAAGTTGTGGTGAAAGAGTACAGCAGGGTTCACCACCATCCCCTGCCGGAGCCTCGTGGAGCTTTTAGGTGTTTTCACTCAAACACTCACAACACCCGGTCTGGGAATCGAAACCACGATCGTATGACCGCGAGTCCGCTGCCCTAACCGCTGGGTCATTGCGCCTCCACTACTTCTTTACCCAACTGTCATCTTCAATACACATCACATGCTTGTACCAGCTCAGTCTTTTCTCTTGTTCACTGCATCTAATTCCTCTTGCATCTAGTTCTATTTTTCTCAGCACATTTGTGCATTATACATGCATACTAACATTACACTTTCTGTGGGACATGCTCATCTCATTTCTTTCCAGTCATTGCATTCAATGCCCATGTTTCATTACTATGCATTGTTATACTATGTACACAAGCATCATGCAATCTACCCTTTTACTAGAAGAAAGAACGTCAAAAACATTTACTTGTTGCCAGCAGAAGTAATAACTCCCTGAACTTCTTCCTCAGTCATGTGCATTGAAGCCGTGTACAGGGATGATGTCAGCAAAAGACTGAGTTAGCAATGAGTTCAACAAAGAATCTAGCATATAGATAGGTGACCATCAGGGCTCCTTTCTAAGTTCCCTAATGTTTATTATAGTGCTCTAGGCCTTAACAGAAGACTAGTTCTCCTCAGAAACTCTTGTATGCTGATGACTAAGTTCACATAGGTGAACCTGTTAAAGCTTTCAAAAAGATAATTCCAAATGTGGAAGCAAAAATAGAATTGGTAAGTCTCAGAGTAAACCTAGCAACAACAAATGTTTTAGTAGGAAAAAAGACAAGATTCTAATGCCATCTAGGAAATGGTCATACTCAATTAGTGGAAAAGAAAATAGTAAATAGGGATGCCAAATAGTTATACCTAATATAAAATATAAGCGCACAATGATGTAGCGAGATCACAGCTAAGCTGACAAAGGGGAACTTTGTAACAGATGCGGAGGAATAGGTCATAGTAAAAGCATGCTTGAAATGAATCCTTTCAAACAACTGGAAGGCTCCCGAGAAGTAGTTGACAGTTTGTTGCCAAGGAAACCTAATTAGTAGTGGAGGGAATAGTTCTGGAAACAGAAGCCTCCTTTTTCTTAATGTCTGCAATAGTTAGCATGCTGTTATGATTCAGCACACACTTTTCTCTGATTGCATTACAATTAGTGCTGAGATAATGTTTTACAATCCAAAATACTTCATGTCTCTTATTTTCTCATGGCAGAACATTGGTAAACCTCAAGTACTACATATATCTGACTTCTATGTTTTTTTTTTTTAGCTACCTGACTGCTCTTCACTCCCCCATCTTTCTTGCAGTCTTTCTTGGAATCTTTTAGAGCTTTTATAGCTTTATCTACTGTACCATTCCACTCCCATGTCACCTGCCTTGTTGGACCCTTACTCCATTGTTTCCAGGAGGTTGTCTTGTGCAAGCTCTCAATTGTCTTCTCTGTTATATATTTCTATATCCACTTCATCACTACAGACATCAATTAGTATTTCTTTGAATCTGTGCATAGCTCAGTGACCTTTCAGACTCCATAGCTTCCTCTTCCCAATTATCATATGTTTCTGAGACATCTCTCTCTCTTATTTTGAGCCTATTGTTCACTAATCTATTTATATTCTTCATTGGGGAATGACTTAGTATTCATAATATGTTGCCTGTTCCATTTCCTGATGAGTATGAAGCCTACCTGGCCGACATTTATCTGAAGGTGGTTGGAATGTTTCCTGAAGTTAGTGCTGCATCACAGAAATCCAAGAGCCTTCATTCCTTTTTCATCCCTTCTACCACATCTGTTGCCTCCGTGTATATCAGAATAGTCATCATGGTGTAATCCAATATGTCCATTAAAGTCACCAGTTGTGATAAGGTAACTATCATCAGCAAGAGGAATTAACTTTCTTGACATCTGAAACTCTATTATTGAATACCAAAAATATTTGAGAAAATATAGTAAAGTAATTCTTAATTAGGTGTTAGTTTAAATTGTGGTCTGTCTGAATATTGAAGAAATGAAATATTGAAATGGGAATGATAGACTGGTGTTCCTGCATAAATAAAATAAACATGAAATAAAATAAAACAAAAACAAAAAAGAGCTTAAATGTAACCATGTAAACTAGGTACCATGTAACCAAGCAGTAACTACTTCGTGTGTGTGTGTGTGTCATCGATTGTATGAGGAGATGGCATTTATTGAGGCAAGTTTTCTATGGCCAGATACCTGATTTGTTGACAAACATTACCTGCTTCCAAGAAAGACTGGAAACGAATGATGTGGTTTGTATGAAGATTATTCATGTGTATTACTCTCCTGTGAAATCAAGAAAAGGAAACACAAGCAGGTGTACATATATAAACACTACACACACACATTGTATGTATATAAACACGTAAATATGCATTTATGTATAATGTATGTAGTGCATATATAATGTCTAGTATGTGTAAAATATTCTTTACAAAGAATATTCTACTAACAAACTGCATCATTATTCATGTTCAGTGAAATATAATGAGAAAATTCTATGATGTATAGCTTGTTAATGTTTTATATCATCTTAAATAGTAAACAATAGCATCACTAGATAGCGTTTCCTGTAGGTCAGTTGCTGGTTCATTGCTTATCTGGTAACATGAATGAAAAGGGAATATCAAATTCGATGCAGAACAAATATCCTGAGGGACTTCATTTGTAAATAGTTATTTTTGTGTTTTCATTTTCTTACTGATCTTTACATACCCCTTTGCATATATATATATATATATATATGTATATATATATATATATATATATATATATATATATATATATATATATATATGTATATATATATATATAGGTTCAGATAAATATGCAGGAAACAAACTGGATATTGCTAAATCTAAAATGTTTGCTCTTTATTTATTAATGTATTATTATTACTAACGATCCAAAACTGTAAAATCCCCGGTTTCCAGTGTGTTATTGATTGAACAAACTGCAAAAAGAGTTTTTTTTAGCTTATTTAACAAAACAAGGTATTTACTTTGGGAGTACATTTAAACAAAAGACAGTCAAGCATGCTATTCAACCATTAATCAATAGTTAGCCAGTTTTGTAACTTTCAATTCAGAGTGAAGATGGGCGAGAAACAAACAGGATTAGTGAAGCTAAAATAATATTTATATTTTCTATTCATTTATTAACGAATTATTATTACTAACGATCTGAATATATGCGAAATCCCTAAGATTTCCGGTGTTTTATTGATTGAAAATCAACGGTAAAGATTTTTGCTTGTTCAAAAAGCAAGCTGTTTACTTAAGGTAGTTGCTGCCACCAGCCCGCCCTGTCACTAAAATCTAAATGCCAGCTAAACCATTAACATAACCAAAATCACAAACTTTGAAACTCATTAGTTCCCTTAGTAGCTAAGCTTTCTCTTTCACCATTGCTATATAGAGACGTCATTTTCAGATTATCCTTATAAAACTCACGTCATTTTCTGGCATATATAATAGAAGTAACCATACCTTGAAGTTTTGTGTTGCCACTGTGATCTTGTTGGTAGTTGTCCCTGTCCCAAACACCATGGAAAGATGTAGTCTTTCACCCATAATAATGAAAACCAGATTAAAAATATTGGGAACTGTGGTGAAAACATTGAACAGAAGGAATGAAGAATGGCAGTAAGTAAAGGAGACCTTTTCAATCCAATAGTAGGCAGCCTCACTTGTATTGATCGTGCAATACAATTGACACAGTTTATGAAGACTTGCAATGGGTGACGAGATACAGATCTGCTTATCTAATGCTGCATGGAAGAAAAAATGAAAAAAAAAAAAAAATGTGTACATGTATTACCCAAACATTTACCTTGGCCACAAATAACACAGACAGAAACGTTAAAATCAGTTCTCCCAAACTGACCATTATTAACTTCTGTAAATTAAAAATTCTACTGGTTCAATAAAATTGAACTGTAACTGTGCAGACCCTAATGTATATCCATTCCAATGCAACTGTTAAGTCGTAGTAAACACAAGTATTTGCGTCACTGTTAACGCCAAATCAGTTTCTTAATTATGCATAAGTTTAATGTCAAACTTTCAAAACAGATTCAGTCAGCAAATACACTCCTTATGAAATCCAGATAGGTTAAAAAAAATACATATCACCATTGTTGTATATCTGGTCTTTGAAGTATTCTAATACCCCTTACAATATCGCCTGGAAATCAATTTCAGCGTCTCGCCCATAAACGCACAACAGCAAACCTTTTCAGTTCTGATGTCTATGAAATCCTTTTCTCTAAACTTGTACATACAACATTCTCACTTGGTATCTTCATACTGGCATAAGATATTCAAAACTCAGAGATATAAAGTGTATTATTTGTTTCAAGCTGAAGCCAATTGCAATCAAAAGATGGGTTCAATATCATTAGGAAATATAGGATAACGTTACTTATTCATAGTATAGTGTGTGTTTATAGCTACTGGGAGTTTTTCATAAAATGTTTTCTAACAAGTGACACTATGGATTTTGTGACTCATACATACATACACACCCATCCATTAGACCCCACTCATCCCGCACACTAGCACTGACCACTTCCCTGCACCTACACCATCATCTGCACACATCAATGTCACCAGCTTCCTTCCATACACATGTGCACCTTCATTTTGGGATCACCTCTATTATCTCCCCTTCTTCTTAGCTCTCCTGTGACCCCTCTGTCCGGCATTCGCCATGATAGATTGCTAACCACTAAACCTTTTTTTTTATTTTCTCTCCCTGTTTATTTCTGTGTTCCTTTCGGTCGTAGAGCGTAGGCTCAAAACGTAAAAGACTTTCTCACTTCCCGAGCGTTAAACTATTACATCTGTTTGTTGTTTACACACCCGTCTTCGGCTTTTTTTTTTTTTTTGAAAATTCTCACTATATATATATATATGTCAGTGAGCTTCTATACAGCTCTGGATAGGTGATCCAGGTCATGGGATACTGAAAAAAACTTGGCAGAAATACGTAGCGGTTGGCTATTGTAGAGTAAAGGAGGAGAGAGAACATTCTTAAAATTCAAAAAATCTCAACGAAGCTATAAACCGGGGCAATACTGTAGAGTTTCTGTTTTGAATTAACAGTGACATTGGAGTTGTTTACGACTTTAGGTAAATGTAAGTTTTTCGGGCGATAAGAATGGCACGTCTATATTTTGGATACGAATATCTTTCTCTTTGGTGCTAAAACTAGATGCTGACACGTTTGCTAAAAAGTTGCTATTAATTTCAGTAATGTGATGTTTATGTTACGAGAGTATATTCATGCGAAGGTTAACAGTGAGTTTGTATATTGTAAGTCATAGGCAGCATTATACTTGTGTGTGTGGCTGTGTATGTCTTATGCATATATCAATAGGTGTACAAACGAAAGAAAATAACACTTCACTTGAATAGATTTGTACGTATTAAATAACAGGTTGAATAACCTCTGCATAACGCAACCACTCACACACTGCCTCATACCAAGCATGTGTGCGTGCACATACATACATATACACGCATGCACACACACACACACTATATATATATATATATATATATATATATATAAATACATAGCTGTAAGACTTTCTATTTATAAATGTTCTATAATGTACACAGCCTTTGTTTTTTTTTTTATCTCATTACGAAAAGTAAATCCTTATAAATACATGTATATACATTATATATACACACACACACACACACACACACACACATATATATATACACTCATATATACATATGCATACATTATATATATTTACGTTAAATAAAAATGGTTAAGCTTTCACTTTTATATCATACTATGGAAGACTAGGGAATATTTTTTGTATGACTTAAAGGTTTGGTCGCTATTTAGTTACATATTTAGGAGTTGGTTATAGATTTATTTATTTACCCTATGTACAACAGTATCGGTAAATAGCTTCAATGTGTTTGAAAGTTGTATGTTTGTTCCCAAACAACGCTTATTTTAGTACTGTTGACACCGCGGGATTGATGGTACTGCCCAGGTGTCGAAACCATAATGATATCCGTGGGACAGCTGATGATGGAGGTATGTTGGATTGTTAGTATGGCAGTTTTTGCATATGTGGAATAGTATGACAGCACACCCGTTTGATATATAGACATATGTATATGTAGACACACACATATAAATCTACGTATATATATATATATATATATATACACACACATATATATATGTATATTTTTTTCTTCTCATTTCTCTCAAACAATCTTCTCTCAACCTCTATTATAGACGCATACTCCCTCTGTCTCTTCACTTCTCTCCATCACGCCTTTTTTTCTTTCTCTTCACTTCTCTCCGTTACGCCGTCTTTCTTCTCTCAACCCATCAATCTTCCTAAATATATAGACACACACATACACTCTCTGTATCTCTGTTCCTCTCTTCACTCAGCCTCTCAATCTCTCTAAATATATAGACACACACTTTCTTTCTCTATTTCTGCTCTACCCTCCATCACTTTGATAGGTTTCGGCCAGTATAGGCCCAGGCTATGTCCAACTTAATAGCACCACCTGGTGAAGTCTTTTAGTCATATACGGGTCACCATGGAGAACTCAAGCAAAGAGTTATTATTGTTGGAGACATATCAGGGTGTAGGAGGTTGGTCCGGGATTTTTTAAAGAAATATGTCCAGTGAACCTTTGAATGGTATGGTATTAAGAGCTGGACCGGTTGAGGTAAAGCAGTTGTGACGTAATGTTGTTATGTGTCCCGAGTTCGATTTCTGTAGTGGGCGGATAGCACGGGCGCCAAGTCTTGAATGGATTTTTAAATTGATGCCAACATCAGTTGTGTAATATTGATGGAATATTTTCCACGTCACACAAATGATGTAGCGCTCCCGGCGACGTTGGAGAGAGAGTAGAGATTGAGTTTTTTAGTCGACCCCAATAGTCAATGCCTTTCATGCCGTCTATCTTTCTCGTTATTGACCTCTGGAGTGCTTCCACTTTCATAATGAGTTGCTTCGTATGGGGAGACCACAGTGGGTAGCAGTATTCAAGGTGGGGAAAAAGTAGAGTACAGATTGATGTTGGTGTGGGCATTTCTAGACCGGAAAGTTCTCAGAATCCGGGAGCACATCTTGCGGGCCAAGTCAGTCTTGTTGTTTATGTGGGAATTCCAGCTTAGATTGTTATCAACGATAACTCCAGGGTCTTTGATGTTGTTGGATGACACTAGGGAGTCGTTCGAAGGAAGAGCATTTGGTAATTTCAAAGTGGATCAAATTAAACTTATCTTCATTCAGAAGCATATTGTTTTTTCCGCCCATTGGACAACAGCAAACAGATCCGAGTGAAGATATGTTCGGTGTCCCATAACGTTTATGACTTTCTAGCGTTTGGAATCATCTGCAAAGATTTTCAATGTAGACTGTTTGATGTAGATAATGAAGAGGAGTGGGCCCAACACAGTACTTTGTGGGACACGACTCCTGACTTTGGCTGAGCTGGATCGTATTCCCTCGAATACAACATGTTGAGTTCTGTTCGTCAGGAAACACTTTATCCACTGCAGCAGCTTTCCATGGATTCCAGTACTGGACAGTTTCTTCAGCAGGATTTTGTGATCCACTCTGTCAAATGCCTTACTGAAATCAAGGTATATGACGTCAGTGTTGGAAACTTCTCCTAACGCTTTTAAGATGTCATCAAAATGGTGCAGAAACTGCGACAGGCAGTCCCGACCATCACGGAAACCATACTGGTTGGGGTTCAGCAGATTGTTGTCTTCAAGGAAGTGAGTTATTCGCGATCTCACCACCCTCTGAAATACTTTAATGCTACGAGCGGTGAGTGAAATCGGGCGGTAGCTCACAGTGTGTGTGTATATATATATATTATGCATGTATATATATGCATATATATATATACATGTATGCATAAATATATGTATATATACATACATACATACA
>NC_068989.1:66300110-66303772 GCF_001194135.2 Octopus bimaculoides | reverse complement strand
ATATGAATATATATCTATATATAGGTATATATATGTGTGTGTGTGTTTATTTCATTTTAAGTATTTATTAGTCTTTTTTATTTAGCTTGTAGTTGTATTCATGTTGATTGATGTAAGCCCTATTTTTAAAAAAAATGCTATTATGATGACTTTTTATCTTTTATCTTTTATTTTCTAAAATCTTATAAACCAACATCAATAACTAGTGAAACTTTTAATCTATCTGCATATGGACCTAAAAACCCCCACGTGTGTATATATATATTTATATATCCATATATCCATATTATCCACAAATCTTATAATTCTCTAGTAAAACAAATGATAATTTTTTCATCATAATAAAACCCTAGAGAAAAATATTTAACCACGCAAACAAAGGGAGATTACTAGTTATTACAATTATTCTTTAGAGAAATCTAACGGATTATGAAAACTTCCTCACATTTTAAAAACTTTTTTCGCATAAAAATGTAAATTCCTCTTTCAAGTAAGTGCATTATAATTTTTTATATACCAAATACTTTTTCTTTGAACAATGGAAAGTATAACTTATTCTATTGAAATGCTAAATTACATTAGTTATTTTAACTTTTCTCCGGAATACATTCTAAAATGATATCGTAGTATATAATAGAAAATGACTTTTCCCTTTTTTCTCTTTTATTTCTTAATCTTTTTTGTATTATATACCCCACATAAAAAATTATGGATGCTTCTTCTTCCACTTTTCTCCCATTCTGTCACATTTCGTTATCCACCCCCTCTAATTTTTCTCTCTATATTCTTACTTAATTTTTTTCGCATAAATATTAAAATTCCTCTCCGAAGTATGTAAGCAATAACTTTTCTCTGAATAATAGAATGTATACGTGAGTACATTGAAATGCTAAATAATTGATAACTATTTTGATGTACAATATCGAATTAGCTTTCTATTTTACTTCCCAAATCATTTATGTTTATTCTTTCCCCCTCAAAAATCTATTTCATCTCTCAATTAGTCTTCAATACCCTTAACAGCACATATTCTACCCTTAACAACACATATTCATATTCAATATCCTTAACAGCACATATTCATATTCAATATCCTTAACAGCACATATTCTAACTACTATATGTCCCTTACCACTTATAGGTCTATTTTTCAAATACATTATAGTATTTTAGCAAGATTTCATTAGATAATATCTCCCCACACGACCTCAGCATTCTGATAAATTATTGTTTACGTTATTTGAATATTCGAAAATGCAGTCCTCGTCGTAGCTATTTCCTTGCTCCCCACTAGAAAGTGAATATCCTCCCTGATGATATCCGGATATAATGTGGAGTTATAATACATCTAACATCATTTGAATGGTGATGATCTGAACCTAATGGCCGGATTGAAACATATGTAGGATACTTTTAGGTATATTTCTTTTGTTCATACTGTTCCTTTTAATGTCAAATCGTATATGCGTTACTTTTTTTATTGAGATACAAATAAAATTAACTAAGTATCCACTAAATTTTCGTTAATTAACTTTACACATTATTGGACAGTTTATCCATATACACTGCGGAACTTTCAATATATTTGATAACACCAGTTGATATCCCCTGATTTGAGATCGTGTGCTGGAACGAAAATAATTGCAGCGTGGAAGGTGTTTATAAGCCATTTAAGAAACACAAAAAAACCGTTAGATTCACTTCAACATTTAAATTTAATTTGCCAAAATATTTTCGTCGCTTTGAGACCGTGACCTGTTCACTGACAAAATTCCGTGCTGCATTTGAAAATTAAATTTAAATGTTGAAGTGAATCTAATGATTTTTGTGTGTTTCTTAAATGGCTTATAAACACCTTCCTTCCACGCTATTGTTTTTTTTATACCGTTTATTTATATATAAATACAAATAAGAAATGGAAAACAATACAATAAATTAAACAATTATAAATTTAATTTAATTTAGATATTTTATACAAACAAATGACTCATCTCATAAATTTCAGCTGTTTCCGCTTCATTAATTGTTATTGATGCAGGTAACATAAACCAGTAAATTCTTCGGATATTTAAAATCCCTTAAGTGAATTTTACACTTAGGTAATTTGTTATATATAATCATATGTATGTATGTATGTATGTATGTAAGTATAATTTTTTCTCGAGTCCATTTCAATATGGCTGCTTTCACAGATGTCATATAACCATACTATCGGATTACCCTGGGAGATGGAATTAACAGATGGTAGCCAACAACAAAGAGAAGTATAGGTGCTTTTAAGAGCGCATTCTGTGGCTTTTGCCCAGACAAAACTAAACGGATATATATATATATATATATATATTTATTTATATAAGTTAAAAAACATTTAATAAATGCTCAAAGAAATGGAAAAACAGACAAAGAAGGTCGCCAACTTCTCATCAGTTACCGGCCAGAAGGTCAAACGCAAATATATTTACCCCACCCCCAAGTTTACCCACTCTCAAGTGAAGTTTATCCCCAAAATGTGGTCTACTCGCAAAGCTGAACCTACACATCAGAGTTAAGTCTAAGTTTACGCACCAAGGTTAAGTTCAATCGCAAAGCTAAGTCTACCCCACAAAGTAAATCTACCTCTAAAGTTGACTTTTCCCTAAAATTATGCCTGCCCTCGAAGTTACGTCTTCTCATCATAGTTAAGTTTGCCACTCAAGGTTTAGTCCACTATCTTTCTTCAGAATACCTGAGGCGGTCGGTGGTTGTTGTCTTCGAGTGAATTTGGAGTTATTGAATGGTATCTAACCACTAGTTTTGACTTGAAAACTTAACCTGCATTTTCTCCATACATAATGAATCAAACGACGCAAGTCTATATCCAGAATTAGATTTTTCTTATTATTTTTACCAATGTAGATTTTTGGAGGCATTCTTTTCTTAAATAATCCGATTTCTTCCTTAGATATTTTTTCAATATATCTCTTCAATAGTTTTCTAAAAAAAAAAAATTAAAAAAAACTCCGGATATTTTGCTGCAACTTCAACAGCACTTTGATTCGACACAAATCCTATCTTAATGCAGAAGAATTCTATTCTTAAATCGATCGAGGCTGCTAGCACATGCATTAAATGTTTCTTCGATGCTGGTTTGCCTGTCATTTATTTGGCACAAGCGATGAAAGTGGTTTATTTGGAACTAGTTCTACAGTAAAGCTGTATCCAGGATTTATGCTCGAGGTTCACAATAGCGTCCATCAAGGACGAGTGGTATCATCTTCTCAAGACAGACATTTTGATCACTTAATTTAGCCTAAAATATGCACAATCATCTCCCGCAATACTATAACGTACATGTTCGTATCCAAGGCGTTAAAATAATCCTTGGATATCACGCCATTATATGAATGTAATATTCACAACACTTCCTGCTTTTGATAAAGATCTAAGCCATAGCCTTCCCCCATATTAAGTGCATGCGTGTTCGTAGCTTCACAACCTGCAATCACAAACATCTAGAAATACCTGTACTCAGCGAAGGAGCAAAAAACTTTTATGAGTGCTTCACTTACGTGTGCAAGTCTTAGCCGCTGGTCCACATAATACATACATACATACATACATACATACATACATACATACATACATACATACATACTTACTTACATGCATACATACATACATAC
>NC_068989.1:66298567-66300100 GCF_001194135.2 Octopus bimaculoides | reverse complement strand
AGCCGCTGGTCCACATAATACATACATACATACATACATACATACATACATACATACATACATACATACTTACTTACATGCATACATGCATACATACATACATACATACATACATACATGCATGCATACACACATACATACATACATACATACATACATACATACTTACTTACATGCATACATACATACATACATACATGCATGCATACACACACACATACATACATACATATGATATACTAGCAAAGCACCCCGGTGTTGCCCGGGTGTTACGATCTACAGCTACATGGTATCATTTGTTCCCTTCTTACGAGCAGAATCGGCACACGAGGAGTATGAATCAAACAAATCTTCTTTATGAACATTTTTTTCGGTCATTTTCTGATGAACAACGCCTTATTTCCGTCTACCAAATTCAGTCACAAGACGGTGATTGGCCTGGGATTATAGTTGAAAACAATTCCTCAAGGCTCTATGCAGAGGGATTGAACGTGGAACCATATGGCTAGGAAACAATCTTTTCAACCACACAGTCATTCTTGCACCTAATATGTGTGTGTGTGTTTACATTTTTGTTAAATCCAGTTTTTTTTTGTCTCACTGTTCCAAAGTTAGCAGTTCATCAAGCAGAGTTCTATAAAATAAATGTCAGATTGAAATATGTACTGAGGTCAGTATGATGAATTAAACTTTTGAAGGTGATACCGATCATGGCGGCAGTCGAATGACGAAACCCAGTAAAATAATGTTTAAAAACTTAATGGCTTCAAATTTTAGGTAATGGAGTGCGAACCAGGAGATAATGAGTTCAAAACTTCGTATTGAACTTCCACTCTATACGATAATACTATATGTACATCTCAGTGTGCTTGACTTCCAAAAATTAACAATTGTAATTTGAAGTTGAATGGTTAGCAGTAAGAAAGATGTTAAGATTTCTTTAAAAATTATTGTGCAAAATTTTTGAGCAAAAGTATTTTTTTCACCATAAGAAAACTCATGCGCGCGCGCACACACACACACACACAGAGGTGTCTCTGTGGTAACTTGAGCTACTACAAATAGCAGCCAAATCTCTCTTAAAACACACCCTTTCATCAACAGAAATGCACAGATTTACAGTATTTCAGGAAAAAAACAACAAAAAACTATGCGATGGCTCTGCTACAGCAGAGGCAACTCTGGGCTAAACGAAACACAGACAAAAATACTTCACATTAAAAGATTATCTACAAAATATTACTAATAAAGTTGGCGGTATATCTTTTAAGTTTCATTCCCTGGTAAAACTCCATGTATTTTAAAATTGTTTAGACAGGGGTTGTCATCCTTAGCCAAAGACCACAAAATTCTGCGACTCGATCTCGTTTTCAAGGTTATTTTTGTTTAAAAAAGAGTTGTTGCGCAAAGCCGAAAGATTACTGAAGCGTTTGATACCCCATATGTCAAAATCGGCAGTTCAGTTTTCGAATCCATAAGGAACACACACACACACACACACACACACGCACACACACACACACACACACACAC
>NC_068989.1:66295371-66297560 GCF_001194135.2 Octopus bimaculoides | reverse complement strand
TATATATATATATATATATATATATATATACACACATATACACACATATATATATTGAAGTATCGATTGTTCGTGCCCGGCAATAGAACCACAGATATATTTGAAATTTAACTGTAAAATATTTTATACAGAGAATAGCAAATCAATGAATATTAGGGAAAAAAAAGTAGTTCTATTCAATACAAAGAAAAAAAAATGAATATTGTATTTTCAATTTAAGAAATGCAAATCAATGATATATACAAACAAAGAATATATTGTTCCCTTATAACAATAATAATGTTTTTAAATGCTCTATCACCATCATATCCATCTCTTATTGTGGCATATTCTCATAAATACTTTCAAGTAGATATTCAATAGCTATTCTAATGGTCCATTGATCTGCTTCAATTTTTTTTATATAGGCTTGAAAAAGGACTCAATACGTTCCATGTGTGCATGAGGATTAGTGGGCTTGGCAAAATTCCTGTTGTGTTTTGCAATTTAATGATCTGATGCATGTGATCACAACTCTATATCTTTATAGTTAAAGTAGGAAAGAATTAAATGAGATTGAAAGTGTTTAAAGAACGAATACACTCATTATTGAAAGCCTTTGTTAATTTGATACTCTAACTTTCAGCATCACTGAAAGTTTCATTAAGTTCAACTTTAGTTATAATGAATGAAGAAACATAAGCATAAGTACTTCTATTCTTTTAATATTGATTAAAAAGTTTTTAAAGAGTATAAACATTTTTACAAGACTTCTGGGTTCAGTCCCACTGCGAGGAAACTTGGGAAAGTGTCTTTTACTATAGCCTTGGACCGACCAAAGCCTTGTTAGTGGATTTGGTAGACGGAAACTGAAAGAAGCCCGTTGTATATATATATATACATATATATATATATATATATATATACATACATGTGAGTATGTGTGTGTGTATCTTAGTACCTGTGTTCGTCTACCCCACTGCTTGACAATCAGTGGCAGTGTGATTACGTCCCTGTAACTTAGCGGTTTGGCAAAAGAGACCGATAGACTAAGTACTAGACATTAAAAAATAAGTCCTAGGGTCGATTTATTCGACTAAAACCCTTCAAGGCGGTGCCCCAGCAAGGCTACAGTCAGACGACTGAAACACGTGAAAGATGAAAGATACTTATTGCAGTAATACTTTCCCAATGGTTTCTTAGATTTCGCGAGACCCAGCAATGATTTATGTCGTTAAGTATCAATGAATATAAAGCACCGAAGAATTCTTCTGAAGAATGTCTAATATAAAATTTTGACGTTTTTATTGTTTGTGTGAAAGTGGGAAAATTAAAGAAAGATTGAAGTTTAAGGACTAATTTAGTAGGGAGACAAATGCTCTTTTTACAGAACTTGGGGTGTCAGATGGTGTGGTAAATAAGGAGAAAAGTAATAAAGTTAGACAGGAAGATAAATTGTCACAACACCTCAAATAGCGATATAGAAAGACACAAGTACGGCATATTGATATAGTGGAATAAATAGGAACAATAAATCAAAAAGCTATACAGATATACTATATAGCTGCAATGACAGCTTAAGCATTGTATAAGGGACTGAGGTGGATAGGAAAGCGGTTTTGATCGTCTAAACCTTTGAAAGCTGTGCTCTACTTAGCATGGTCGAAGCTCAACGACTGGAACCAGTTAGTAAAAGTGAAACAGATAATATGATTTCAGTATGGCTTCTACGAACCACTTGATGTTATACTTACATCCGCAATCAATTTGCTACGCTAGTATCCAACATCGATAACATTTTAAAGGGTTGCCGATATCTTAGCTGATTTAGGAGTTTCTGCTCTACATGTATGCATGTCTGTGTGCATACGTACATACACATATGTATGTTTCTCTCTGCCTCTGTTTCTGTCTGTCTGTCTGTCTGTCTGTCTCTCATATATATATGTGTGTGTGTGTGTGTGTAAATTTATATTCAGGGCAAGCGAATAAGTATACGGGCCAAGCCACATGCTGAAAGAAGGACGCCAAATATCTCTAAACTACCGTAAA
Source organism: Octopus bimaculoides (assembly GCF_001194135.2). Taxonomy (NCBI): domain Eukaryota; kingdom Metazoa; phylum Mollusca; class Cephalopoda; order Octopoda; family Octopodidae; genus Octopus; species Octopus bimaculoides. Next base: position 66,295,529 of record NC_068989.1, on the reverse strand, counting down.
ATATCACAATAAACACTCTCTTAACTTGGGCAAATAAACGAAAAAGTTTCATGACAAAGTTCAATTACATATCAATTGATTTCAGGATTAAGGGGAAACCCCTTTTTTTCTTCGTCAGTGTAGTACAACCAAATGTGTATATATATATATATATATAT
>NC_068989.1:66292335-66294633 GCF_001194135.2 Octopus bimaculoides | reverse complement strand
TCTGTCTGTCTGTCTGTCTGTCTCTCATATATATATGTGTGTGTGTGTGTGTGTGTGTATATGTTTGTGTGTCTGTGTTTGTCCCCCCCCCAGCATTACTTGACAACCGATGGTGGTGTGTTTACGTCCCCGTAACTTAGCGCTTCGGCAAAAGAGACCGATAGAATAAGTACTAGGCTTCCAAAGAATAAGTCCTGGGGTCGATTTGCTCGACTAAAAGGCGGTGCTCCAGCAGTAAAAGAGAGACAGAAGCAGCATTAATACCGAAAGGTAATATTTATTCTCACTTAAGCGTGGATGTTCTTTTAGAACAAAATGTACTGCGGTAATTACTATGAAAGGTACCTTCGTAATGGCTTTTGGTGCAAAACGCATTCTTGTTTATATCTCTAGCGGCAAGATAAATCTCCGCCACGTTCACCGGCGAAATCACCCGATGACATTATCTCGACCTTCCATTGTCTTGTAATGATGGACGCTCGACCGCTAGAGAGATGAATCGCTGTAACTCTAGTGGTCGAGCGTCCATCATTGGCAAGTTCCAAGAAATTTTGAAATCATGTGATCTGTGGGTCTCGGTGCTGGAAATGGTAGGAATTTAACTCCCCGCTAGCGATATAAACAAGGGTGCATTTTGCACCAAAAGCTAATGTGAGAGTTTATTTCATGGTAACTACTGCAGCATAGTTTGTTCTAACGGAACATCCAAGTTTAAGTGGAGATAAATATGTTTGTATATATACATATAAGTGCATCAGCGTTAAATAAATGTATATGTACGTGTGTCTGCAAGTAAATTTGTTAGTTCAATAGCATCTTTTAAAGACTTGAAAAGCAACAGAGTAAGGTATGTCAGATGAAAGTAATTCAACAACGCGGGTTGATGAACCGTAAGACGTGTGGCCAGAATCTCCTGGAAAATAACCATAGCGAGGGACATTCCAGAGTTGAATTAGAACAGTCACAAACAGTGAAAGAAGACATGCATCCAACACCAGAGCTGAAGACACCTCCGAAAGGGGGTGGCCCCGCCACGTCAAAATGGTAGAGGAGTAGGGGCCGAAACCGGACGTGGTTCCTCTTGATGATGTCTTGAGCTAACTGGATCCTATAGAGGAGCTGTTGTGGTAGCAGACCACGAAACATGGTTGAAATTCCTCCTATTTAAAATTAAAGCTATAAGGTAACAGATTTTGGTATTCTGCTGAGGAACTGAACTGGTTTTCTTTGAAGTGGAACGGTAACAGACTCAAGGGACGGTTATTTTAAAGGTTATCATTTTATACTCTTTACTCTTTTTCTTGTTTCAGTCATTTGACTGCGGCCATGCTGGAGCACCGCCTTTTAGTCGAGCAAATCGACCCCAGGACTTATTCTTTGGAAGCCTAGTTCTTATTCTATCGGTCTCTTTTGCCGAACCGCTAAGTTACGGGGACGTAAACAGACCACCATCGGTTGTCAAGCGATGCTGGGGGACAAACACAGACACACAAACATATACACACACATACATATATATACATATATACGACGGGCTTCTTTCAGTTTCCGTCTACCAAATTCACTCACAAGGCTTTGGTCGGCCCGAGGCTATAGTAGAAGACACTTGCCCAAGGTGCCACGCAGTGGGACTGAACCGGGAACCAAGTGATTGGTAAGCAAGCTACTTACCACACAGCCACTCCTACGCCTATATGAGAATCTTTTCTTTAAATGTTCTTTTTTATTTTCCTAAAATTCTAAACAAGAATGTGATTAAAAATCGAAATGAATATACGATTTCTTTATTCTTTCTTTTTTTTTATTTCCCTTAATTTGCTTTTGTTTTTTTTTCTCTTTGTACCTCTCTGTATTTCCTTATTCCTCTTTGTTGGTGGAATATTAAGAATAGTTTTTTGTGTAGGTATATGTGCATCACCTAAAGATAATACAGTAGTGCTTTGACTCTGGTCACTCGAGGATGCGCATGAATATAGCTTTTGTTGAATCATATCAATACAACGTGGAGTACAATTTATGGAACATCCAGCAACATATAGCTGATAATGAAGCATTGAAACAATTGTAGTGATTTGTGATAAAGTCTGTTCAATCTATTTTCTCGTATTAAGATTTGTTTGTTTATATTCTATGGATATTTTCGGTTCTCACATGTATAGCCAGTAACAGAAGTCCTACTTTATGATAACATTTGGTAGCCGATACCCAGATACCCGGAAAGGAGCTTTGGAAAGTACACTATAAGATTATCACACAGACACACACACACACACACACACACACACACACACACACACA
>NC_068989.1:66286679-66291568 GCF_001194135.2 Octopus bimaculoides | reverse complement strand
ATATATATATATATATATATATATATATACATATATACGACAGGCTTCTTTCAGTTTCTGTCTACCAAATCCACTCACAAGGCTTTGGTCGGCCCGAGGCTATAGTAGAAGACACTTGCCCAAGGTGCCACGCAGTGGGAATGAACCCGGAACCATGTGGTTGGTAAGCAAGCTACTTACCACACAACCACTCCTACATGCATATATACATACAACCATACACACATGCATAAATACACTCATGCACACACACAAACATACACACGCATATATCCGCACATACATAAAATGATCTTTTATAGTAATATATAGCTTTTATTTCTGTGGTGTTAAATATTTGAAGAAATTTTCTTTGTTTCTTTCAAATTGACATTTAACAAGACTATGTTTGGTACTTGTCGTGAATAAGAAGCACTAACATACTGAAATTTGTTAAGATTTAAATCTCAAAGGTAAAAATTTGACACTGCATATAGAATTCAAGCTTAACCACGACGTATTCATATTGAACATAAGTTTGATTGTTTTAGTAATGTTTTCATATTTATACAGAAACATTTTCAATTACATTATTAGTTTCACTGAATTTATATTAAGCATCAACGCATAAAATTATGGTTGTAACACTATTTCGTTCTGAAGTGTGCGGTAACAAAGAAGAACTATTTCAGCGACATCTATTGAAGAGAAAAATCAATGAAGAATTGTTGCTTAAAATCAAATGTATATTTTGTAAGACGTTGTTCAAATCATAAACATTGTAAGCTGCCTACATTTTCTAATGATGACCACAAACACCTTTAAGAGAATGTAAAGAACTCAGAAAATAAAAACTGAATAGAAAGTATTTATTAAAGAATAATATATAACATGTGCATCAACAAAATTTACAATATCAACTGTCATGATTTGATTATCTATAATCACCTGAGTATACTAGCATTCAAGCAAAGATTTCATATCTATGGTATCATTTTTACATGTCTGCAACCTACCAATATTTTCTATTGTTAAATTTCAATGATTTAAGCAAAGAAAATATAAAAGAAACACTTGCATTGTAATAGGTTTTAAACAAAAATAACAATAGCTTTCTTATTTTAAAACCCGCTAATGTATGCTACTATCAATATTGAAAATATAGCTAGCCTTGATAAGGTCATATATTTAAACTAACAAAATGTAAAAGTATTCCATAAAATACTTATCTACATTGGTATTATTCGGGTTTCACATATGAATATGATTATACTCAAGAATTTTCAATGAAAATTCAGTAAGTAGTCTAAAACGCTTTGTATAATTAAATATAGAATATATTATATACTATATAGTGGACATTGTGTAGTAGTGTACATAAGCATGGTATGGTTCTATATATGTTATGTAGCTATTGACAGCACTACTAAATAGATTATATTTATCATCATCCTCATTATAGTCACCCGTCTTCTCCTCCTTATATATATGTGTATCGTAATCGGCTTTATCGCGTGTTCGAGAATTTAGTTTTTTTATTGCTGAACGCTTCCTTTATGGTGAATGTGTTGATGACTAAGTAGTTCAATTCTTGCATAGAAGAGTCGATGGCATTGACTGCCTGGTAATGTTGGTGGAGGACGAGTTTGATTTTGTCTAGCCTTTCTCTTCTACCGTTCGATTTCTTCCTTTTCTCTTTTGGTGGTTTAGAAGTTTTTGGTTCCGATGGTGATGGAGCACCACCACTTGTTACGGTCTCAGGTCTGTGTTTCAAACGATTTAGGGTTAAGTTCAGTGGCTTTCAGAGTTGTTTTGAGTTGCTCCTTGTATCTTCGAAGAGGGCAGTCCCGTGGTCTTTTCTCTGAAGTGAGCTCGCTGAATAAGATTTGGCGTGGGAACCTTGACTCTTCCATTCTTGCTACGTTCTGATCATCGAAGTGTATCATTATCAGCGATTCTATTCTTTGGTTGATGGCTCTTTTCAGGACTTTATTGCTGGTCACATAGTGTTCCTATTTGAAGATCAAAACTGAGCGAAGCTTTATGGTGAAAGTTTTCTAATTTTTGGATGTCATGACAGTATAGAGTCCAGGTTTCGCAGTATCTTTTACAGAAATGGTACTTAACCGCATGCATACAAGGCGCTGACAGCTCACATTTTGTTCAAACTATTACTGTCTTGAGTAAAAATTCTCAATTTTTCGCTCAAACAAAGGCTACACTAAACTGTGATTTAAAATTCCTGTTCCTGTATAGTTGCGCACTATCTACACTACATCAGGTAATTTTAACTTCATAATGACTTTTCTCACGCAAGAATCATATAAACTTCGACAAAGCCGCAGCACATTTTCTATCGGGGTTGTTAAATGGATGTTTGTGTTTGTAATAATGGTTGTTGAATATGAGTTCTGTGCCCTGATATATATTTTAGGTTCGTGATTGCTGTTTGATTCAACCCAGGCGCTGTATAATATCGACTTCGTCAGCCTTTCAGTTACAATGTATAAAAGAATACTGCACATTTGTATTGGTTCCTGTAACTTATCGCTTCTGGTTCATCAACACACACACACACACACACACACACACACACACACACACACACACACACACACACACACACACACACACACACACACACACACACACACACACACACACACACACGCGCACACACACACACACACGTAAAATCAAAATAAGCAACAGGATATCCAGAGGTAATGCAGTAGATCGTTTCAAGCGACTCCATTTCATTGAACAATACAACCATTACATCAATTTAAAAGCAGAGCAATCCTCAGCTACATAAATACATGATAACCCTAAATTTTAACTTTATACAATATAACATAGTTTCCCATGATAAAATTTCCCCTGTATTATCATCATTGGTTTACTAGAGTCTTGCCCCTTTAACTGAGAGTTAACATCTTGATTTAAGGTGTCCTTTACCAAATCTCATTGACTGTACCAACTATGATTTTCGTCGACACTATCAGCTCCCTTCCTAACAGACACTGCTCCTTGTTCCTTGGCCTTAGATTTTTGATATACAAAGATTTGATAAACAAGACTATAGATTAAAACTGATCAACCTCCATCTGATGCGCTACATCATAGACAGGGTAGTTAAGGAACCTGGAATGGGTGGGGCCCTGACCAACTTGGATCAATCCAAAGCTTTCGATAGGATAGACAATCGATACTTGGAGGCTGTCCTAATAGCGGCTGGTTTCGGTCCCTCTTCCGAGGCTGAATAGCTGCTTTGTACAGAGGCATCCGTTCGATAATTTGAGTAAATGGACATCTATCGAGACCTTTGACATTGCATGTTCGGTCCGTCAGGGATGCCCCCTTTCGTCGCTTCTGTACGTATTGACTCTCGAGCCACTACTGCAGAAGCTGGCGACGCTGAGGGGCATCCCGCGAGAATTGGGATGCGGGACGAGCGTGTCTGCATACGCGGACGACGTCACCGTCATAGTGTCTATCCAGATGCACATCTATCTATCTATGTCTGTCTGTCTGTCTGTCTCTCTCCCACTCTCTCTCATTATCTATCTCAGTATATATCTACCTATCTATCTATATGTATACGCATGAGTGCACATACGTGTGTGTATGTTTGTATACGGCACGTTCTTGTGAGAAAGGAAGTATGCACATTGAAATAAAAATCCAGTACCTTTGGTGTAAGCAGTTGGCTTTGGAAAGGTCTTGTAACTTAGTTGTTGGGTAAAATATGGTTAGTTGAGCTTGCTGTGGTTCTTGTGTGACCTCAGTCGCAGCTGTCCTAGTTGGAGGTGTGATCGTTGTTCTGCTTAGCAGTATCTGAGCTGATGATTTCTCAGTTAATCTGATATCCTCGTTTGCAGGGCTGCTGTCCATCACTGCTTTTTCGGTTGAGAATCAACTAGCAAAACTATTTCTCGGTGTTACGGCGGCATGCCATGTCACACTTGGCTGGACTGTATGTCCAATAACTACACCGAGTTCCTCTACATCATAGACCAGAGACGCCTGTTAATATAGCATCGGTCTACTAGAGATACGTTAGAACAGTTGAAGAAGTAGTCTCTTTTTGTACAAGTTTGGATGACTAGATCAACGAGATGGCTTTCGTGCTTATTAGTGTAGGAAGTGATGACATTTGCTCAGCTGCTGACCCTTGTGTCTCTCAACAGATTAACTAAATGGTGCAATAATTGACTCGAAAAGTGATGTCATAAGAGCGGCTCACAACGAAATCAAACTGTAAATCTGTGCATCATACTATGAATATAGCAGCATGAAACTTTCGCTGCAGATGTGTTTAGATTTTAGCAACAGAGGCCAATAAAGAAAATGAGATGACAGCTAGATTCGAGGAGTTTTACAGCGTTATACTGACATAGATTCAATGTAAGCGCGAATTAGATTATATATTTCGGATTACCAACTGATATTTCTCTCCATAAGAAAAAACAAAAAACAAAAACAAAAAACAGAAAGAAAATGTATTGCATCAGCTAGTGTGTATAAACTTTCAATTTATATATGCTTCAGCATGTATTTGTAGTGACTCCTTCGTTAATACCGGAGACTATAGTACAAGTTTCTAAAATTCCAGGTAACAGAACTTACGAAAAAAACATCGCTTCAAAGAAATAACAAATGTATGCTTCTAGAACAGAGAGAGCTTTATGAAAGACTGTTAAGTCGCTACATCAATTTAGTTCAAGACATGACAGAATTTGTGAGGTTTGTCACAAGCCTAATGAAAAGGATTCCTCTTTCCACTCTCTCCCTCTTTCAATGTATGTATGTATGTATATATATATATATATATATATATATATGTATCAATATATACATACATACATATATATATATCTACCAATGTATATATACATACACACGCATAT
>NC_068989.1:66285574-66286640 GCF_001194135.2 Octopus bimaculoides | reverse complement strand
ATATATATATATATACATATGTATACACACATAGACACATACACATACTTATATATATATTTTTTATGTTCAGTTATAAGAAAAGCAATTTTACATTAACCTGAAGGATTACCGCATACTTTTGCAGAATACAAATGTCTTCTTTAAATAGAATAGTAGTGACAGTGAATTCGAAGTTTCGGCCAGCTAAGTCATATAAACAGGTACACTGATGGATAGATAGATAGGCGCGTGCGCTCCCCCAAACACACATCCACACACACACACACACACGATAGCAAAACACGATTTCAAGGAACCGCATGTAAAGAAAAACTGAAGAATTTTAGAGCTTAGTATTCACTGAAAGTTCACATTCGGATTGTTTTTAACAAAGATTCCTTAGCGAATATATTAAAGCAAATTATCGATTACTTTTATGCAGGTGATACTAGTGTTGTCATTGTTGATGTAACAATCAGATTATCATAAAAAGCGTCGCCATCATTGATCGCTTCGACATATTACATCATTCACCGCGGGAGAAATATATATATTTTCTGAAAGAATATATATATCAGTAAAATTATCTGCGTATTCTTTTAGATTTCGGTGCCTCGGTGGCGACGATGGTAATATGTTACACGTTAATATCCAATTTTTGGTTTTCGAAAACCATGTAAACCATGTTGGGTTGGAAATAGTAGATCTTCCAGATGCAAGCCTTGATGTATTTAAGTTTCATGTTCTGAGTTCGAATCGTGCTCGGGTTTATTTTAATGTTCACCGAGTTTCATAAAATAACCAACACTACTGCTGCTGCTGCTACTGCCGTTGCTGTTACGACATGAACGACTACTACTACTACTACTACTACTACTACTGCTGCTGCTGCTACTACTACTACTACTACTACTACTACTACTACTACTACTACTACTACTACAACTGCTACTGCTACTGTTACAGAATGAACAACAACAGCAACTACTACTACTACTACTACTTCTGCTGCTGCTGCTGCTACTACTACTACTACTACTACTACTACTACTACAACATAAGCTGCTGCTGCTATCGTTACTAC
>NC_068989.1:66280416-66285564 GCF_001194135.2 Octopus bimaculoides | reverse complement strand
CTGCTGCTACTACTACTACTACTACTACTACTACTACTACAACATAAGCTGCTGCTGCTATCGTTACTACTACTACTACTACTACTACTACTACTACTACTGCTGTACTGAGGTTGAGTTAATCAGCTGTATCCCTTTCTTTACAGATTTCCAGTTCTGTGTCTGTGGGCAGCGGAGGCTACCCAAGGTCATTATAAGCTGAAACTGACCTATACAAGAGTTTACAACTACGATCATTAAGTTGTCCTCGCGAGCATTGCAGGGCTACATTAATAAATGCTTCCTTTAAACTTTTAGGTGGTTGGGCACGATTTGAAAAAGATTTAGTTCTAGTCTCTCGCAAGTCTAGATACCATGTAGAAACTCCTTCGATGGCTGTAGAATATCATGGTTTTAAATGTGGCGAGTTGGCAGACTCGTTAGCACGCCGGGCAAAGTGCGCAGCAGCATTCCATCCATCTTTGTGTTCTGAGTTCAAATTCCGCCGAGGTCGACTTTGCCTTTTATCCTTTCGGGATCGATAAGATAAGTACCGCTCGAGCACTGGGATATATGTAATCGACTAGTTTCTCCACACCCACCCACAAAATTTCAGGCCTTGTGCTTATTGCAGAAGCGGTTATTATACCACGGTTTTAAAGGTGGCGAGCTGGCAGAATCGTTAGCACCCCAGGCAAAAAGCTCAGCAACATTCCATCCGTCTTTATGTTCTGAGTTCAAATTCCGCCGAGGTTGACTTTGTCTTTCATCTTCTTGAGATCGATAAAATAAGTACCAGTTGAACACTGGGGTCGATGTAATCGACTAGCTCTCCATCCCCCCGAAATTGCTGGCCTTGTATCAAAATTTGAAACCGTTGATATATCACGATTTCGTTTATCTCTATAGAGCCCGATCAAGGTTCGACCTTGGTCTTGAAAATATAAAACATATACCCACATTAAATTTTGTACGTACGAGTTAATCTATAAGCAATCTGGAGCATTTCATAAATTTCTGTAGCGTTTTTATTCAGTTTAAAACTTTATAGCATAGCAAGTTTCCAAATTGTCTTCATATCCCGACTGCATTTTGCAAAGTTCAGCCGTGACTAGCAGTGTTTAGTGGGGTGCGTTCAAAGGGCTGTTAGAGCGATCTCGTTCAATCTGGGATGAAATTTGGCAGGTCAGCTTATTAGATGAGTAGTAATGATGTACTAAAATTAAAATAATCTTAGTTATAACTGCCTCTCCTAACAAAACATACGGGATACATTTCGTAACCTAGTTAGATTTCCGTCTTGCATTATATCATTTAGTGAAATTTAGCATTCAGTATTATTTAGTGTTACAATTTAGGTGGCGAGCCGGTAGGCTTGTTAGAACGCCAGATAATCTATTTCTTCGTCTTTACATTCTGAGTTCAAATGCCGTTGAAGTCGACTTTGCCTTTTATCATTCGGGGCCGAGAAAACGAGTATCAGTTGTGCACTAGGATTGAAGTAATCGACTTACCCCTTTCTCATAAATTTGTTGGCCTTGTGCCAAAATTTGAAATTATTATCTGGTATTACATTAAGGCGGCGAGCTGGCAGAATCGTTAGCACGCCGGGCGAAACGCTAGGTGGTATTTCGTCCATCTTTTCGTTCCGAGTTCAAATTCCTCCGAGGTCGACTTTACCTTTTATCCTTTCGGGATGGATAAAATAAGTACCAGTCAAGTACTGGGGTCGATGCGATCGACTTACCCTTCCCCCAAAATTTCACACCTTGTGCCTATAGTAGAAAAGATTATCTATTATTACACTAAGGTGGGTAAATGGCACAGTGGTTAGCGCGTTGGACAAAATGCTTAGCAGTATTTCTTCCGGCTCTTTATGCTGAGTTCAAATGCCGCCAAGGTGAAGATTACTTTTCATCCTTTCGGTGTCGATAAAATAAAGACCAGTCAAGTACTGAAGTCGATGGGAGACCTCCTTAAAAGCTTTAGTCGATCAAATCGACCTCAGTATTTATTTTTCTTCCTACGACTGGAATTTATCCATTCAGTGTCTTTTCCGAACTGTTAAGTCACAGAACGTAATGATAAAAAAAAATCTCCAATTGTAAAGTGACATTTGTGGATGGAGACAAGAACAGAGACGAATGCACGTCCGTATATACATATATATACATTCTCATGATGCACGCACACGTACGCACGCACACGTACGCACGCACACGTACGCACGCACACACACACATACACATACATATGTATACAGAGGTAACTATGTGGATAAATAAATGAAATATAACAACTTGGGTTTGATATACAAAACCTGGCGCAGGAGTGGCTGTGTGGTAAGCAGCTTGCTTACCAACCACATGGTTCCGGGTTCCGGGCAAGTGTATTCTACTATAGCCTCGGGCCGACCAAAGCCTTGTGAGTGGATTTGGTAGACGGAAACTGCAAGAAGCCCGTCGTATATATGTATATATATATATGTATATGTGTGTATATGTTTGTGTCTGTGTTTGTCCCCCACAGCATCGTTTGACAACCGATGCTGGTGTGTTTACGTCCCCGTAACTTAGCGGTTCGGCAAAAGAAACCGATAGAATAAGTACTAGGCTTCCAAAGAATAAGTCCTGGGGTCGATTTGCTCGACTAAAGGCGGTGCTCCAGCATGGCCGCAGTCAAATGACTGAAACAAGTAAAAGAGTGAAAGAGAGAGAGAGAGAGAGTATATGCACACGCATAATGAGCATCCACAGATTTTATCTTCCGAATTTACTTACAAAACTTTGGCCGTCATCCGGTTGTAGCAGAAAATGCTGTGAGACTGAACTCGAAACCATGTGGTTGCAAAGTAAACTGCTCAACCACACCGTCATGCTCGTTTTTAGTGTTCGTCTAATAACGTAAGAAGCCTTCTCCATTGCAGAAGTGATAGGAAGAAACGATGCAAGGCCAGACAAAAAGTTCTGCATTATTTACTTATCTCCCTTTAACGATCTTCATAAAAATTACGCGAAGGTCTACTTTAGTCTTTATTTTGCAAAGGTCTCTTGTTGATCTTGTTGTTGCTGCTGCCGTGGTTTTTGCTGCATTTGATGCTGTTACTTTTGCTGTTCGTATTACGATTGCATCTGCTGCTGTTGTGGAGGCGCAATGGCCCAGTGGTTAGGGCAGTGGACTCGCGGTCATAGGATCGCGGTTTCGATTCCCAGACCGGGCGTTGTGAGTGTTTATTGAGCGAAAACACTTAAAACTCCACGAGGCTCCGGCAGGGGATGGTGACGAACCCTGCTGTACTCTTCCACCACAACTTTCTCTCACTATTTCTTCTTGTTTCTGTTGTGCCTATAATTCAAAGGGGCCAGCCTTGTCACGCTGAATATCCCCCGAGAACTACGTTAAGGGTACACGTGTCTGTGGAGTGCTCAGCCACATGCACGTTAATTTCACGAGCAGGCTGTTCCGTTGATCGGATCAATTGGAACCCTTCAACGTCGTAAGCGACGGAGTACCAACAGCTGCTGCTGTTGCTGTCGGCATTGTTGCTGTTGATATCGTTGTTGCCGTTGTTCATGCAACCGTAGTTGCTGCAGTTGCTCATATTGTTCTTGTTGTTGCTACTGGTGTGGTTGTTGTTGTTGCTAATATTAATGTTGCTGATAGTATTGTTGTAGCTGATGACGTTGCTGCTGTTGTTATGTCTATTATTTCTGCTGCTGCTTCGGCCGCTGCTGTTACCGTTGCATTCATTGTTCTTGTCAACGTCTAGCTCACAGCTTCCGCCCTGGTCGACCAGACAGGAAATGTGCAGGATCTACGTAGACTCACATTTCTTAACCATATCCTTCTGGAGATGGACCTTCGTGCTTGAAATACATAAAGGTTTTTTCAACTTTCCTCTTTGCTTTGTTAGAAGCTCTCCATATTTCCTTTTTCGTCTATGTACTTATTGTTGTAGGTATACCATATCTGATATGTTTTAGCGCGCTTGGTATTATGGTGGTGGCGATAGTTTTGTGTGTGTGTGTGTGTGTGTGTTTGTGGTGGTAATGTTGGTTTTGTTCTTTTTGTTTTTTGTTTTGTTTTCGTTTGTGCAAATTGGGAGTAAATAATAAATCGCCTACATCCGCGATCTACTTCTCTCACAAAATTCAGGCTGTGTATTAATGTCGGTATTACTACTACTACTACTGCTGCCGTTGCTACTACTACTACTACTACTACTACTACTACTACTACTACTACTACTACTATTACTACTACTACTACTACTACTACTACTACTACTACTACTACTACTATTACTACTACTACTACTACTACTACTACCACAACCACAACTACTGGTACTAATACTACTACCACAACCACAACTACTGGTACTAATACTGCTGCTGGCCCTACTACTACTACTACTGCTGCTGCTGCCACTACTACTACTACTACTACTACTACTACTACTACTACTACTACCACAACCACTACTACAACTACTGGTACTGCTGCTGGCGCTACTACTACCACAACGACAACTACTGGTACTACTACTGCTTCTGTCGCTACTACTACTACTACTACTACTACTGCTGCTACTACTACTACTACTACTACAGAAACAAAGGCAATAACAACGACAACAACCACCACTTCCACCACCACTAAAAACTCTACAATTAGCTTTACCTCAACTACTACTACTACTACTACTACTACTACTACTACTACTACTGCTGCTACTACTACTGCTGCTACTACTACCACTCTTTCCCTTCCTAAGTTTACATCAGTATCTCTATCTCTATCAGTGGTATTTCATAACGAAACCATATAAAAATTTGTTACCGAAAGCCATACATATATTTCCTCCCTACTCCCAAACTTTCCTCCCCCAACCCCACAATTTCTCCCCACCTCATACTATATCCCAAGTATTGTCATATTGTTATTTTTTGTTTTTTGTTTATTAACATAGTCTACTTGAAGACGTCTGTAAAGTTACAATCGCCTCCATTAATATTGTATAAGAAAAATGTGTAATTCACGACGTTGACAAATAATTGTATCGTGATGGAAAACGGCTTGTAATATACTGGAATCAACACTTATATTGTTTCCTTTTCATTACATCGATCAACATTATATATATATATATATATATATATATATATA
>NC_068989.1:66269226-66279620 GCF_001194135.2 Octopus bimaculoides | reverse complement strand
TATATGTATGTATGTATATATACACATATGAGATGGTATCAAAAACTTCCCGGTTTATATCTGTAGCGCGTCACCAGATGGCAGCACATGGCTTCGTGTGCAGTGAGAGTTAGCAGTGACTTTCATGACCAGTGTGCCGAGTGACATCCGTTTGTTTACTTCGCAAGTTATGAAATTTGTGCTTTTGTAATCACGGGTAGATTGTGGTCTACGATTTTGTCATGGACAGGAAGTTGGATCAAAGAGCCAACGTGTAATTTTGCGTTAAGCTTGAGAAATTTGTTACAGAGGCAATGGGTCGTACGCAATGTTTCGAGTGGCACGGGCGTTTCAAAAGCGGAAGAACGACCCTGGAAGACGACGAGCGATCTGCAAGTCTTACTATGAGCATCACCCCCGGAAAAGTGGGGATGATTCATTCATCAGCTTGTGCATGAGGATCGTCGGAGGATCAACGACATTGCTGATGTTGTTGGTCTGTCGTATGGGTCCGTGTAGGCAAAACCTTTGAATTGAACATGCAGCGTGTTTCTGCCAAGTTTGTTCCCCGCCTGCTGACCACAGAGCAGAAAGAAGATCGCGTCGAAGTCTGTCAAGATCTCCGCCAGCGTTGCCACTCATGACTCATCCTTGATGTCAAGGATCATCACCGGTGGGGAAAGGTGGGTCCATAGGTAAAACTCTGAGGCAAAGCAGCAGTCGTCACAATGGAAGATCCCTTCATCTCCACGAAAAAAGCACGAGAGAGCCGCAGATGATCCTTTCTACTCTAGGCACAAGGTCCAAAACTTTTTGGGGAGGAGGCACACTCGATTTGATCGACTCCAGTATCCAACTGGTACTTAATTTATCGACCCCGAAAGGATGAAAGGCAAAGTCGACCTTGGCAGAATTTGAACTCAGAACGTAAAGGCAGACAAAATACCACTAAGGCCAGACCGTCAACTGATAATGTTAAGACGACGTTTTGAAGCGTTTGAGGAAGGGAATTTGGCGTAAGCAACTGGGTCTGTGGAGTGCGAAGAATTGGATTCTTCTCAACGACAGTACACCCTGCCACCGAACTCTCCCCAGACATGAGATTATCGCCAAAAACAGGATATCGCTTCCACACCCACCCTATTCGTCGTATTTAGCTCCTGCGTACTATCATCTCTCTCCCAATATGAAAAGGCAAATTAAAGGTTGCGTTTTAACACCGTTATCGAAATCCAGAGCGAATCACAGAAGATTTTCGATTTAATTACGGAAAACGACTACTAGGCCGGATTGCAAGAGTGGCAGGAACGCTGGAAATGATGTACTGCTGCGCAAGGTGATTATTTTGAAGGAGATGATGTTAAAAATTAGGTGAATAAGTTATTTTTTTTATTAAACATAACTAGTCCGGGTACATTTTGATATCACCTCGTATATATGTATATATATATGTACACACACACACACACACACACACACACACACACACCCACACATATATATCTATATACAAATGTTCATGTACATTATATATATATATATGCTCATGTGTGTATCTCTGTGTGTCTGTATAACAGATCTAACAATACTTCATGTCTTATTCCAATTGCTATTTTGGCTTCTTCCAAAATCAAATGAGAATTGATCAGAATTTTCCGTAAAATTGATCTATCTTGCGTCTTGAATGATGTAAACGAAAGTGAAATCATTGTGTCGCGATAGCTATAATAACTATTTCTACCGCACTGTTAGAGTTTCCGGTTTCCATATTATGCGTAAAATACGTACTTATCTTATCCTTTGAAAGAATTGAAATTTCTTAAAAGTAAATAAATCAATAAATAAATGTAAGCAATACCCGTTATTTCCTATTTAAAATATACTTTAGACAAATCTATAAGACAACCGTGAAGTTTTTGAGTTCTGTAATTCATTGGATCGTAAATATAAGAAAGAAAATAATATTTTCTTCTAGCAATGTACTAAAAGATAAATCAAGCTTTGTAGAATCCATTTCTTCGATAAAACGTACCCAAAGAAGTTAAACCAACAATAGTCAATTTGATAGTGCTGAAGCAACTAATAGTCTTAATTCTTATTCCAAAGTGGTACCTGTTGCAGCTAGCTATGCTGTTAAAAATGCTTGTTTTGGGTTACAAATACAGCTACATACAAGGTAACAAAAAGCTAAGTATGCTATCAGCTCATCTACCACACTTCGTTCTGCTTTTACTGTAACGATGGTAACATAGTTATGTTTTAGTAGTAAAGCGGTAGTCGAAATTTTGTTAAGCACTGTAGGTTTAAGTCTTCTTAACGTCATGTTAGAGTTTTAAGTATGAATCATATTAAAAATAAAAGGTTCAGTGCTATGGAAAAGGAAACTTAATCTTAGAAACTTTCCATCGAGTTTATTTGTCGTAGATGGAATTAGGTGAAAATGTTTGTAAACAATACCGATACCAATTGGCTTTGAAAATAGCATTATCAAACTTTTTAATGCTCAGCTTATCGAACGTTCTAGAATAAATTTGTAATAAAGTGTGTTAATATTATTCTTCATTTACGTAATTTTTGTCGAAGTGTATATTGGAACAATTGTAGAAATCCTAACGTGAAGCTTTAGCAAAATAAAATAATAATAATAAAATCATCCCTACATAAATTAATCTTCAAAGGTTTTTTTAACCATTTTAATTTTTTATGATTCTACTTAATGTCAAAAATCTTTTTTGACATTTTCGAAATGGCATTTCTTTTAATGTCAAATTACACTAAATATAAAATACGTGAGCACACAGCAGTAGCTTTTGAATTTTATATCCAAACATTACACTTTAGATCATTGTAAATGTTTTGTTGTAAAGTATTTAGAAATCTGATTTTCTATAATAATATTTAAAGATATTTATTTTAGTTGGAGCTTTAATCTTCTTTCTTAAAGATCTTTACTCGAATCAATTTGTAACCTCGCTAACTGCAAAACAACCATTTTCAACCGACCTTCGGACTAAAGTACATTTACGTAATCAATAATGATGTTTTAATAATTTTAAATTATTAATAAACAATATAACGCTGTTATAGAATAATAAACCTGTTTTCTGCTGTAAAGTTCAGTTGTTAAATAGACTAGATAATTCGTTAAATGTTATGAAACACTTCCAAAATGATAATTGATCTGTGGCATAGTACCAGAGTTTCAACTTTGGTATGTTGTTTGACTCACAGAAAATTCGTCGCTGTAAATAGTAAAAGAGCTATATTCGAGTATTTATGGAATGTTTTCCAGACGTGTAAAGCCACTATCTGGACATCTGCTTCACTATTAAGTTATTCTTCAGTTCTTTTATCAACCAAATAAGAAAAAAACAGTTTGGATAAGAGATAGGAAAATTAATTTGAAAGATTGCTAGCATTAACTAAAAATATTTTTATATTAAACGTAATGTTAATATTTAGTTCAAAAGGCAGCGAGCTGGCAGAATCGTTACCGCGCCGGGCAAACTGCTTAGAGGCATATCTTCCAGGTTTGTGTTCTGAGAGCAAATTCCGCCGAGGTCACTTTGCCTTTCATCCTATCGGGGTCGATGAAATAAGTACTAGTTGAGAACTGGGATCGATGTAATCGCCTAGTCCACTCACACAAAATTTCAGGCGCTGTGTCTATAACAGAAAAATATTTTTTTCGTTCAATGTATAAACGTTGTATTGAACTAAACAACCATCTAGAGAAAGTCATGGGCACTAACTCTTCCATTTTCATGAACTTATACAGTAGAATATTGACTAAATATATAAATATATATTATAAATGTAATTATAATATAAGTATTTTAAATATATTCACTTATCGTAAGTATGCAAAAAAGCGAGAAGCAAAACAATTACTTGCATATTCATTCTTAACAGGTTCCAAATGACTTCAACAAGAATATTTTAATCGTTATTGGATTTAGACTTCGGTGAACAACTTCTCCTTTTAGGTCAGGGGTCGACAAAGTGGTGAATATTGACCCCTTTAAGGTCTATGTGACCATCTATGGGGGTTGCTAAACACCTAAAATGATTTTAAGCATTAAGGATGCTGAATGATTTGTGAACTGAATCTGGAATAGTAAAGTAAAATTACCTCAGTGGAGGCGCATGGCCTAGTGGTTAAGGTGTTGAACTCATGATCATAAGATTGTGGTTTCGATTCTTGGACCGGGTGACGCGTTACGTTCTTGAGCAAAACGTTGCTCTAGTTCACTCACGTGGCTCCAGTCCACTCAGCTGGCAAAAATGAGTAATCTTTCGACGGACCAGTGTCCCGTCCATGTGGTGAATATATACGCTGTGAAACCGGGAAACCGACACTAACGGAAGAGTGCAATAAGTTATGGCTAAAACTCACTTATTTTCTGCCAAATATGGATGCAATAGCTAGTATTTACGAAGCACATATTTCACATTAAATATTCTGACTATATCAATATATATATATATATATATAACTGAATTTTTGGTGTTCTTTATCTATTTCATTCAGTATTTTAAATTTAATTTCTTTAAATAACTTTTATTAAAAAGTAGTAACGACACAATAGAACGAAGGAATTATTACTCTTAAATCAATTGCTCTTTATTAATAATATTTTAAAGTATCATTTGAGAAATTTACATGGTGAGTGTCGATGGTGAGGTTAGTGATATTAAAAGTTAGTTGATGCCTGAATCGTGTGTGTTGTCAGCACACACCGTAAAGACTAAACTTAACAATGAATAATATATTTACTTTGAAATCTGCCTGAACGTGTTAAGGGAATATATATTTTGAAGTATAACTACTTTTATAAATAAGTATTTCTAATTACAAATCCTAAACAAAAATTAAATCCTAGAACCTACGGAATTACAACAACTCTAAGTACTTTAGGGATCAGAGAAGTTTAATAAAACATTAGTGCCAATCTAGACGTGACAACCAAATTGGGTGATTCGTAATTAACACCAGACCTACATTAATATCTATATATTTATTACGCATCTGTATATCTGAGATGATGGAGTTTAAAAATAACTTTTCACTGAAAGCCTTGCTGAAAGGTAGTCTGTGATCTTTACCTCGCTCAGAACTAAATGTACCATTCTTGATTTATTTCTCTTTCGCTCATTCCAAGAATTCCTGTGTTAAGAAATTCTTTATCCATTTAGATATGTAAACGTTCTTTCAAAATATCTTCGTATATTTTGTATGATTAGAAAAGTCGTTAGAGCGTCAGAATAAATGTCTTGCCGTATTTATTTCTACTAATGGCGTTCTAAGTTTAAATCCCGCTGACGTCAATTTCACTATCCTCCTTTCGGGATCGATAAATAAAGTACCAATTTAAAGCAATGGACTGGTAGAAGCATTAGAATCTTGAAAGAGATGCATTACATTATTGGTTCAACTTCTGATTTGAAATCCTCTCTCGGTGTACTTAGATGACATAATTAATATCTGCATCTCGTTTTCAGACTACCTTGGTTCTTTGGATGCTCTTAATGGTGTCCTTTCTCTTGTAAACACTTAGATTTATGTTTTGAGGATATCTTCTTCTCACCAATCTCTGTATACGATTATGGGTACTGTCCTTCCTCCTGGTTAAAATGTAAAAAAAATAAACGGAAGGAATATTTTGATGCAATTATAATACTTTTACCAGGTAAACGACTATCAGAAAAGATACATGCGGAAGAACGAAGTATGAAAGTGTAGCATAGCTACATAACGTAGGCATAATGGTATGTGACCAGAGGTGCTACGTTCGTTCTGTAGAGCAGACGAATAGATCGATGTAGCTAGCCTCGCTTTGATACACTAGCCTCGCTTTGATACAATAGCACAAGACAACCTATACTACAATAATACAAGATGAAATAAGTTCGAAAACCTCTAAAGTCAACTAATACATGCGCGCGCACAAAGATGTTTTGATGTTAGGGAACAACAAAAAGAAGCAAAGTAAATAACGATATCAGCTCACATGCTTGCTATAGAGATGTAACAACAATAAAATCAATTAAAAACTAAAAACTAAACTTTAAAAATGTTGTAACGTAACTTGTTACGTACAGTAAACACGATAACCGGACAACAGTAAAAACATTGTAACGAACTAGCAAATCTCTTTATGAAACAACAGTCAATATTCCTTATGAACTAATCAACCGACACCTTCCGACCTCACTGCCAACTAACACGAACTTCACTCTTAACTTACTCGGATCGTTACTATCTGTACTTTGTTCGGACCAGTCTATCTCTCGCAAGGGGCATCGTAATTCTCATCATAACATTTCCATTTTTGAGATTTCGACAACTTTGAGGAAGTGGAATTTCTTTTATTTCTATTTTTTCTTTCCATCACCTCTCCCTCTTTTTTTTTTTTTAGCTGTTGTATCTTAATTCTTGCCCGACTTTTAAGATAATATTGTTCATTGCACACAGCACTTTTTCTTTTCGTTGCACTAAGCACACTTGTTAGCACTCTTTTTTTTTTTTGAAAATTTAATATCTTTTTCGTATAGGTATTATTTCCAGATATTCAGTCTGTTTTCGTTTTCCGAAGCTAGTTGAATATCTCGGTGTTGGCACTTCAATCATATCATAGAAGACGTACGTTTGTATTAGCCTTCGTTCTTCGGTATGTCTCATCTTTAACTGGTTGAGGTGTCTCTTATGTTTCAAACGTTGTCCTTTAATTAAATATATTACGTTACCTAATCTTTTGATTACATACCCATCCTTCCAGCCTTCTTTACTGCTTTTGTAATTTTTAAAATGAACTTTATCTCCCACTTCGAAATGTTTTGTATTATTTCTTGTATTTCCTTCAAATATATTTTCGTCTTTCTTTTATATGTATTTTTTCTTGGCAATAATTTATCGAAGATCGATTTTATTTTACAGGCGAACATTAACTCTGCTCATGTCTTTCCTAAATTAGTATTTGGATTTGGCGTTATTCTATATACTCTCAAAAATTTCGTTAGTGCCTTGTCATTATCTAGCTCATTCATAGCTTTTCTTAGAGCTCTTTTGAACACGTCGGCAAATCTTACCGCTTGCTCATTTGACCTCGGGTGGTAGCGTAGAGCGGAGTAAAGATGTGCTTTATGGCATGTATTTTGCAGAAAGATTTTAATTCATATCCCGTGAATTGTGTTCCATTATCTAATGTGTCTGGAGCACTGTATCGAGCAAATAACTCGAGTAGGAACTTTATTGTTGTCTTTGCTGTGGATTTATTACATCTGCATAGCCCTGACCACTTTGTATAGCTATCCATACCGATTAGATAGTATGCACCGTTCACTAGTCCAGTGTAGTCGATATGTATCCTGGAGCATGGGCTCTCAGCATCGTGTATAGACCTAGTTTGTCCGAGAGTACTTGCGGAAACATAAAAAAAAAATCTCTTTAATGCTTCAGACGAATTATTTTTAAAGGGATAACCATTTACATTTTTATAATAGAGATTTATGGGGAGGTCCCATAAATCGCATAATTCTAACCAATCGATACCATACAGATCGGTTGCATTTTTAATGACGAAGACTTTCGCCTTGCATGTTTTCCCTCGAAATGTGACATTAGCCCACATTTCGCCTATGAAATGTAAGTTTTCGCCCGTCATGCCAGGAGCAGATTTCACTGATTTTCTCAACATAGGTTTCCCTATTTTCTTCCCTGTGTCCATATTTATAATTGAAATATCACTTCTAGTATCCAATTGAAATTTAATATGTATTCCATTTATTTTTATGTGTACGAATTTTCCTATTTAGGAGTCGGTTTTTGTTTCTGCTGAGAACACTCTAGGATTTTTAACATTTGACCTGTGTAATTTTGTTCTACAGTGCAAACTCTTGTGATCAGTCCGTCTGCAACTGTAACATTTTTTATTTTTAAATGGACAGTCTTTCTGAAATATATGACCCCACATCCATAACATGGATTAGGACGTGGCGCTCTTTTCTGGTTGTACTTTTCCGGTCGGCATACCTGTATGTTTGAGGAATCCTTCTATTGAAAGTTTTGGTATGTCGTGTTTCAGGTTTACCATCCTTTGGCATTCTTCTACGACGGACTTTAAGGATAGCTCTTTGTTCGCTTGTTCCAATTTAGAGATAATTCTTGCTCGAAGTTCTGTATCTTTGCTTGCTGTAAGGCCTTGTACGAATATAAGACACTTGAACATCTCAGATGTAAGTTCCGCGATTTGAAAACTATCACACAACCTGTTGACTTCCTGCGTATGTGATAAAAATCATCATTCTCTTTAGAAGTTTTCTCACCGAATATGTTAGACAGTGATTCTATTGTTTTTTTAAAACAAATATTTCATTGGGTTTTTGGGCAATATGAAATTACAGTAACGTTCGTGCTCTAACGGAGCAAATTTTTGCAATAATACTTTTTGTTCGTCTGATCATGATTTGCAATCTTACTTAAAAATCTTCTTGTATCTTCTGTAGTACGATGCAAAAGTTATACCCTCCTTTGGGCTATAACTAAATTCGTTAATCGAGTTTGAAACGCCGTCTGACGGAAACGAACATACCTTATTTTTGGACTTCTTTGAATATAGCTCCAATAATTGTTGTTGTTGTAGTTGTTGCTGTAATAGATGCTCCTCCAACACCTGTTGCTGCTCTTGTTGCTTTTGCAACTGTACTATGGAAGCTAATAGATCTTCCATTATTTAACAAGTTGTACCTCGAACAAATTGTTAAATAACCTACGTTAGCTTCGAAACACTCGTCGCCAGACATTGTAACGTTATTTGTTACGTACAATAAACAAGATAACCAGACAACAGTAAAATCGGTGTAATGAACAAATAAATCTCTTTACGAACGAACAATCAATATTCTTTGCGAACTAACCAACCGACACATTCCGACTTCACTGCAAATTAACACGATCTTCACTCGACCCCGAACTCTTAACTCATTCGGATCATTACTATTTATACATTACTCGCACCGGTCTGTTTCTCGCAAAGGGGCGTCGTAACTCTCACCGCAACAGATCGAATTATAAACTCATCGGAAAGGATATAGATCGATACACTAAAAAATATTTTGGGGAGCATAAACAGACATCAACTGCTTTGACAAAAGTAAAAGAAGTGAAATGCAGAAAAACAATAACCAATAATTGTGCTTATAGATTTTATCAACTGTGACTCTCCTCAAATATAACTATTAATTTCAACACACGGTTTTAGATAAAAATTCATGCAAAACAAATTCAAAATCGAAAACTTCTGATACTCTATGCAACTAATTTAAGACTTACTCATTAAATCTATTTCGATATTTTACGCTGATTTTAACTAATACGAGAGTATCATTTGCCAAAATTGTATTTATCTCTTCAAAAGTTTTAGAGTTAGCGTATAGTTTCTGACTCACAACATGCTCAGGGAACCGGCAATGAGTGTGATTCCGTTGAATTCTAGAAGCTCAAAATACGTTGAAACCATGTGATACGGTAGTGCCTTCTGCCAGTGTACTTACGGAATTTCATTAACCGATAACAGAATTTCGATGTCTTTTAGCCTTCAACTTCCACACGAAACGATTTATCAAGACGTCTACCGCAGTTTAAGGTGTTATAAACAACACATCCAAGTTGGGTTGGATGTGTTAATTATTAATTTAAACCAAACTTCTATATAACAATCATATCCAATTTTGTTACAAGGCCAGCAAGTTCGGGGAGAGAGTAAGTCGTTTACATCGACCTCAGTACCCAGATGGTACTCTCCTTATCTACCCCGAAAGGGATGAAAGTCGACTGTGGCGGAATTTGTACTTAGAACATAAAGACGGACGAAATGCCACTAGGCATTTTGCCCGGCGTGCTAATGATTCTGCCAGCTCGCAGCCATATATTTCTATATAATAATAGCCGATATAAATATTAGTTGGTTGGTCGATTTCTCCAGTCACACTTTCCTTCGTTTAGAGAGATGGGAGAAGAGAGTAAAAGAGATATATATAGAGTCAACATTAGTGTGCAGGATGAGAGCACAATTAGACATATAGTAGGTAATGATAACGTTCTGAAAAATAAACAACATTTTTTAAATGAAATTTTGCATAGAGAGATTTTCAATGCATGAGATTGCTATAATGTTGATAAAATTTAGAAAAACAATAACGTATTCATTGCGAATATACAAATGAGAAAATTTAAAATTAGTTTTACATATATTTGTCTTTTGAAAGCTAGTATTCATTTGTATAGATACCAAGAAATTTGATGAAAATTGCATGATGATTATTGTATTGACATATTCTTGATAGTATCCACTGTCGGAAATGTGATCTTCCAAAGTTAACCATTATATGACGGGTAACAATGTAGTGTATATATA
>NC_068989.1:66268670-66269125 GCF_001194135.2 Octopus bimaculoides | reverse complement strand
GTATAACGCTCGGGAAGTGAAAAAGTCTTTAACGTTTCGAGCCTACGCTCTTCAACAGAAAGAAACACAGAAAGAAACAAGGAGAGAAAAAAAGAATGTGTAGTGGCTATCGATCTATCATGGCGAATACACACACACACACACACACACACACACACACACACACACACACACACATATATATATATATGTATGTGTGTGTGTGAATGTATGTGAAGGTGCGTGGCTTAGTGGTTAGGGTATTCGGTTTACGATCGTAAGGTTGTGAGTTCAATTCCCAGTGACGCGTAGTGTCCTTGCGCAAGACACTTTATTTCACGCTGCTCCAGTCCACTCAGCTGGCAAAAATGAGTAGTATCTGTATTACAAAGGGCCAGCCTTGTCACACTCTGTGTCAGGCAGAATCTCCCTGAGAATTACGTTAAGGGTAGACGTGTCTGTGGAGTGCTCAGCCA
>NC_068989.1:66264594-66268660 GCF_001194135.2 Octopus bimaculoides | reverse complement strand
ATATATATATATGTATATATAAATTGTTAATCACAAGTTTTAAAATACAATCGTGAAACAAATATTTCCATTTATATATAAACGCTTTAAAGAATGATTAATATTTAATTTCGTGTAGGAACTGATGAAATAGACAAGTTAATAGATTAAACAATTTCGATGTGCATATCATTGAAACACGTTAATTGAAAACAGCTTAATATAATAGAGATTAATTATTATAATAAAGATTAATTATTATAATTCGAATTTACTTTTTGTTGATCGAAGGTTTGTAGCACGAAATATTTACTCTAGCAAACACAAATCATTCCTCGTCGGTAGCGCAATTATCGACAGCACAAGAGTCAATCAAAATAAATATAGTGCCGGTAGTAATTCAATAATCACATGACCTCTCTACATCGATGTACAACTGAAGAATACAACTATAACATGTAGCTGCTGTTCATCGTACCTTGAGGCTTTTCTAAACCTTAGCTAATATTCAACTTTTGTATGTAGTATATAAACACATTAAACTCTCAAGCTTTGTCACAATCAATAAACTCGATTTGAGAAAGCTGTCGGCTTAGGAAATGCAAACAAGATCACACACCATCTTCGAAGTGACTACAACATTCAGTAACAAATAATACAATACCCTGCAATGGGAAAGATTTAATCATTTTATCTCAGTTTATTGTCTTCCACTCTTATGGCCGTGTGGTTAAATTGCTCAATTCATTATCATGTGTTTTCGGATTAGATTCTACTGTGTGACATTTTGGACATGTATCTTCTATAGTTTAGAGGTGATGCAAACCAGATCTATAATTGAAATTGGTTAGATGGAAACTGTTCGGAAGCCATTGGATGTGGTATAGTTTACTTGTTCCTGTTCATGCCTGATAGAGCACAGTTAAATCTCCTCCTCATGTTGCAAGTATTCGGACTAGATATTTAGATAATCCACAAGTTTTGGTTTCGTCCTCTCACCAGCGTCAGAGATCCTGCAAAAAAAACAAAAAAAACCTTACGGGTGCTGTTCATTCTTCTCTAAGTTATTAAAAAAGTGATATAAAACAAATAGAATAAAAGTGAAAATCAATTATATAAATTAGCTTATTTAATCTAAGACAACAATTCAGTTTCCATAAAATTGATTTCTACTTAGCAACTAATAATTTGTTTCCATGATACATTTAAATTACAGTTAGAAGATAATTTTGAAGTACTTACTGTGAAGATTTATTTGAATATATTTTTAGATAATATAACATGATAGTCAAATCTCATGACCATCACAGTCCAGCAAAGCGTATAAAATGTTTATGCTATACTTTCTTAATTGTTTCTATTTTTGGCACGAGACCAGCAATTCTAGGGGAAGAGTTTGCTCTATTACATCGACCCTAGTACTTGACTAATAATTTATTTTATCGACCCCGTAACGATGAAAGGCAAAGTCGACTTTGGCGACATTTGACCTCAGAGCGTAAAAAGCCGAAAGACATATTACTAAGCATTTTGTCTGATGCTCTGACGATTCTACCAGCTTGCTGCGTTATGTTTCTTTAATTATCCAATGTTCAAACATCGTGTGTGGAAGAGCAGAACAAGGATATAGGTATATTATATTAAGGAACTAATAACTAAATATATTGACCCATGCAATAGAGTAGAAAGCAAGCTTCTTACAATTCGAACCGGCAGCTCCGCTTTGATTTCAAATAGGTGCTTTCATTTAACTTAAAACGGCTATCAGAAAGGCATGAATGTCTCAATTTACCATTTCACTCTCCATGTTCAGTACAAGGTCATTGTTATGCTTAGTTCGTATATGCATACTTGAACGTATATGCCAAGCCGCGACCGTAATGCAGTTTCATAGCCACAACGAAAATAATTTCCTGTCTGTCTAGGCAGGTAAGTACCAGTAACATATGACATAACCGTATAGTTAATATTTCCAGTTTGCAATAATGTCGTTCCATGTTCGATGTCACTGTGTGGTACTTTAAGCAATTGTCTTTTACTATATTACAGGCTGACCTAAGCCATGTGATCGAAGTGGTGTAGACAACACTGTGCAGATAGATTACACATGTTCTCAGATAGTAAAATAAAACTAAAATGTGGCCCACTAGCACCAACGACACAACCACCACCACCACCACTTGACACTTGGTCTCTGAGAGTGGTAGGTAGAAGCGTTGAAGTTGTCCTCAGACCTAGCCGACCAGGAACATTCTGTGTCATCCTCAGACCAGAGACCTTCACGGACTCTATGTAAGGATGCAGGGCATCTTTCTGGGCATCCTTACAAATAATTCAGGGAAAGTAGTCTAAGGACTACATCGTCGTTTCTACTAACCACTTCCTGAGACCCCCGAGGAAGGATCAGTGTCGTTGACATTCTTATTATGATTGATCCATTACTTCCTACTCACAACGGTCCCATAAAAGAACGTTTCTTTGCAATGTATTATTGTCTGTCTGTCTGTCTGTCTGTCTGTCTATTCATCTATCTATCTATCTATCTATCTATCTATCTATCTATCTATCTATCTATCTATCTATCTATCTATCTATCTTTAGAGATTACCATGGTCTTTTCCGTAGGCTTTTCTCTCCGTGGATAAACCTAATGTTACCCCATTTTACACAATTGACATTTTCTGTGATATACGATACCCTTTTTTTAATTTTTTTTATTAAAAAAATTTTTTTTGGCCCCTACCGATCCCTTTTGATCGGATTTGTTAATTTTTATTTTACCTTTTCTTTTTCCTTTTTTTTTTTTATAAAGAAAAGCTTTACAGTTGTATTTGTCCCCTCTGTGTGCAGCCCTGTGTGGCTAATAAAAGAAAGTTATCTATATTTACATATATAGATAGATACCAGTGACATTATTTTCACTGGCATATCTTACAAATGCAAGACGATAATACCTTATTCTCCAGCAAATGCTGGCCGTTAAATCAAGTACATTGCAGGTATTTCACGTTAACATGGAACACGGAAATAATGATTGAAACACTATAGAATCTATTCAAACACTTTATGTCAGCTATAACTTGAATTTTAATATTGTACCAGGTACTTATTTCATTTCCTTTGTTCTTTGTTGCTAGCATTTGCGTATCGCGAGTGTAAAGTCATATTGCATTAGAAATGATAGACTATGATCCTTTTAACTATAAGGTCATAATCTCACCTGACGGTTTATTCTATGTTTTTTTTTCTCAATAAGAATTTAGACAGAATGTCCATTAGAATATTCTTAAAGCAATGTTGAAGATATATTACTGCAGGATGAAAATAAATAAATTAGGTTCTTAAAGGTTAATACAAATACCACATGGCTTCATAACATGATAATGGGTGTCAGTTAAATGCACGTTTTCATACAATGCAAGCGTAAATGTATGAGTACAGTAAATTTGTCTTATTCCAGAAAGAATGTAAAAAAAAAAAAAAGGACAAAATGATTTGTTAATGTG
Organism: Octopus bimaculoides; assembly: GCF_001194135.2. Classification (NCBI taxonomy): domain Eukaryota; kingdom Metazoa; phylum Mollusca; class Cephalopoda; order Octopoda; family Octopodidae; genus Octopus; species Octopus bimaculoides. Next base: position 66,265,175 of record NC_068989.1, on the reverse strand, counting down.
CGTTGTGTTGACAATATTTAGAGATTAACAATATTGATGAGACTACAGTTACATTTCTACCGGAGTGCCATTTGAACTATCAGTGTCAATCTATACATGCTGTATAGATTGACAGTCGATTATAATAAAGTTCTAAAATGGTACTTTATTTTACTGGCCATCGGGAGTATGAATGTAAAGTTGAAACCGGGTAGGATTTGAATTCATAAAAAACCGGAAAAAATATTGCAGAAGTATTTTGTTGATGCTCTACAGAATCTACCAAATTAACACCTCTATCGTTCATAATGCTAGTCTTACCATTTCTGTCTTTCATTTTTGTCTGCGATAAATAATTTCTTGGAACATTGTATTTATCACAAATGGAATAAATTACTGATGAAAAGGCAAAAAAGTGTTTATCGGTATTTCATTTATGAAGACATAAGTATGAATGAATTTATTTTCACATATTGCATTTCCTTTCAAATGACATTTACGTTAGACAGATCGGAAAGACAAACAAGACATGTAACACTACTTGCATATACATACATACATACATACATACATACATACATACATACATACATATATGTATA
>NC_068989.1:66257423-66264256 GCF_001194135.2 Octopus bimaculoides | reverse complement strand
TATATATATATATATATATATATATATATATATTTACATCTGTATATGTATATATACATATGCATCTATATATTCATACATGTATTATATATATACATGTATGCATGTGTGCATGTATAAATATATATACGTTTCCTGCATTAACAGAACACCAGCCATTAACAGTTTACTCAATAGCCAAATTATCAATGAAATGCACAAATGAGAGGTTATTGTTATCAATGTCTTAGAAGCGCATTTGTTGACAGTTAAGATATATTAGCAATAAACTGTGATGAGAGGTGTGGGAAGAGATAGAGAAATAGACGCCGAGAGAAAGAAAGTGAGAGTGAGAGAGAAAGAGAGAGGGTGAGAGAGAGAGAGAGGGAGAGAGAGAAAGGAAGTATCAAATGGGGAAATAGGATTAATGTGTATATGGAAACGGTTCAAAGATTAAACATTTCAATCGAAAACGGCGGTTCTTTAGAAGTGTATTTTATTGCTTATCTGGAATATTACAGATTGAACCAGCATTATTAATGGCGTAGAATACAAAAAAAAAAAAAAAATGAAAAACCCAGCAAACAACAAAAAAATATAATCCAGTTTTGTCAGATATTTCTTATTTTAGTTTGATTACACAACTTTGTGCATCGTAAGGTACTCCTATTTTTTTTTCTAAAACATTAAAGCAAACCCTCGAAATAACGGCTCTGCAAAAATGGCATTCACAATAACGGTTTCCACAATAACGGAAACTTGAAGCGTGTAGTACTATACTGAAAATAAGTAATCATTCATCGCAGAAAACAGCTGGCCAACGAGATAGCTTGTTTCTTCTGTTGCTTCTGTCATTTCGAAAAGGCTTAGATTCTGCGGAGGTCGACTTTGCCTTTCATACTTTCGGAGTCGTTGAAATAACTACTAGATATGCAATGGGGTCGAATTATTCGACTTACCTCGCCTATCAAAATTTTCAGGCCTTGTGTGTATAGTAGAATAAACTTTTATTCAAATTACTGTACTTACTTACTAGTCAGAAAATTGCCTCAATTTGTGAAAGGAGGAATTATTCATATTTTACGCTAATATAGTCAGACTAGTGTCACCATCTATGTTTTTATATTCACTGCAGTTTGGCCGTTGTACCCTTTAGCCGGTAACATAGTTTACGGAAATATTCTCGTAACTCGGAACGGGAATATTTTTTATCCTAACGGGTAGATTTGACCAGAGTATATATATATATATATATATATATATATATATATATACATACATATATATATATATGTAAATGATAAGGCAAATCCAGGAAGACTCATGTTGTTCTGCGTTGCGTTGCCAAGGCTTTATTATTTGGCAAAAATTATACCAAACGTACACCGAAATTGCTTGGTGAGTAGAGTATAAAACGCTTCGGACAGGGTAGATCTTTACCGTGAGAAAGGACTCATTTCGAAACGATGAATACATCACAGCAATTTCACTGTAGCTTTCGTCCCCTCTCTCTTGTCTTTCTGTATGTATGTATGTCTACCTATATTAGCATAACTACTACGTTAACGTACTAACTCAACTCCAGTTAGTGTGTCTGTCGTTTTGGTCAAGCAACCAATCAGTCTCCATATTAGTACATCAAATGGAACAAATTATATCACCCTTACATCAATTGATTTCAAGCTAATTATAATATCACATTCAACTGACTGCCATCTTCGTGCAATCAATTCAGTTCGTGGCGTTACCTACAATATTTATACAGAAACGACCTTATGTAAGTGAGCAGCCAAATAATTTTTCTGTATTCTATGTTGAAACGGCTCTGATGAAACCACTGCTGGTGCTATTGTGTAATATATTACATGATATGCATGACAAATCTTCGTTATCACCTATCACTATAGACATGATGCATGATTGCCGTCTCAAATTGTTGAGACAGTGTTAAACCATGGAATACAAGTTATACCTTAAACTCCACTCTTCTTTATTTTACGAACACACACACACACACACACACACACACACACACTGCTTGACTGGTTCAGAAACTGAACTAAACTACTTCACTTAATTGTTGATAGAAAATCAATGCTTGTATTCAGTTATAGTTTAGCCAGTGGGTTTGCAAATTCGCTTTCTGGGTTACTTAATCTACATGCACTTTGGTTCAGTATACACTGAATAGCTGAATGGGTAAGAAGTTCCTTTTGCAGCCACGAAGTTCCAGGTTCAATCCTGCGGCGTAGCATCTTGGGCAAATGCCTTTCACTGTATCCTTGGCTAGACTTATATCTTGTAAGTGAAACTGGATGAACAGAAAGTATATAGATGCCCGTCTAGTAGATCGTACATGTAATTTAAAAGATACAGCATTGTACCACAGTTGAACATGTTGATTCTCTCCGAGAATTACGTTAGAGGTAGACGTGTCTGTGAAATGGTCTGTCATTTATACGCTAATCCAGGATTAATATAGTTGATCGAACAACTAATCTTCGTTATCGAACGAGGAAGATCCACTTGATACTGCTACTCTAGTTGAATAACAACAGGAAAATATCAAGTAGAAAATATACCTGGTATGGACAACAGAACAGCAACAATCTAACGCATGGTTTTGATAATAAATACTTCGGTTCGAGATTCTGAAAAGATTATTGAACAGGACAGGCAACTGAAGGAGGCCGGATGGAATAACAGCCGAAATGATGTTTCTATAACATGCATGAAGAAAAACATCAGTCCGAATTTATCCGTTTAGAATGCTGGTTTCAAATTTTGGCACAAGAACAGCAAGTTCAGGGGAGGGGGTAATTCGATTACATCGACCCAGTATTCAACTGGTACTTAATTTATCAACTCCGAAAGGATGAAAAGCAAAGTCGACCTCGGTGGAATTTAAACTCAAAATGTGAAGATGTACGAAATGCTGGTATCACTTTATAAAATTGAACAGTATTATCTTTCAAGTCAAGCGAGTGGACAAATGTTTGAACCAACTGCGAAATGACGAGCTTTTGTTCCTGTTGTTTGGCCTAATGCAACCTTTCTCAAAATAAATCTGCGATCAAAGGTTTTCCAGCTATTGATTATGCAATCTATAACTATTTGATTTCAATGTCTTTTTTTAATTTTCAAGACGATAGGGTGTGATTTGAAAAAGAAAAAAAAATGGTTACTATTTCTAGCTTGCGGGCAAATTGCATCCAGGTCACCTTGTTGGCTTGTGAATAACAATTTGCATTACAACGTAAATTCTCTTTTGGTTTCACTTTCATAAACAGTATTTCAAACTAAAGTACAGCCAATACACTGACCGTGCCTGGAATGCTTCCAGAATTCTAAGCCATACAAACCATAAATTACAACAATTAGCAACTAATGAAAACAATGGTGAATTAGTAGAGTCGTTTGAGCGTCGGACTGCCGACACTTTGCAATATTTATTTCGGCTTTTTGCGCTTTGATTTCAAAACCTGACGTAATCAAATTTGACATTTCTCCTTCTGGTATTGACTTATAGAGCACCAGTCCAGGGAGGTGAAATGGTGGAATCGGTAGAGCCTCGAGGTAGAATGCCTTAGGGAATTTGTTCCAGCTCTTTGTGTCCTGAGTTCAAACAATGCCAAAGATTACTTGGGGTGGACAACCTGTCACCCGGTTTAACACCCTTCTGTGACCTTTTGAGTATCTTTAGCGGACGCTATATCAGGAGAATACAATGGCTGTGGCAGAACTTTCCAGCCGACGTAAGAGCCAACGCTGTCGTGTCGCGCTGTGTTTCCGGTTGGGTTGCTTGAAGCTTACCCATCAAGTGAAAGTGGCAGGCAACAGTGTCATGAGAGCATCCTAAATTCTGGATCAATTTCTTAGTGGACTGGCGCGTATCTCCATGGTTATTTCTTTTTAAATATTTTTTGGTTAATTCAAATTAGAAAGAAACGAACAAATTTATCAGTCAACGTAATATCTACACACGCACGGCTGTGTGGTAAGTAGGTTGCTACCAACCACATGGTTCCGGGTTCAGTCCCACTGCGTGGCACCTTGGGCAAGTGTCTTCTACTATAGCCTCGGGCCGACCAAAGCCTTGTGAGTGGATTTGGTAGACGGGAACTGAAAGAAGCCCGTCGTATATATGTATATATACATATATGTATGTATGTATGTATGTATGTATGTGTGTGTATATGTTTGTGTGTGTATATGTTTGTGTGTCTGTGCTTGTCCCCCTAGCATTGCTTGACAACCGATGCTGGTGTGTTTACGTCCCCGTAACTTAGCGGTTCGGCAAAAGAGACCGATAGAATAAGTACTAGGCTTACAAAGAATAAGTCTTGGGTCGGTTTACTGGACTAAAAGCGGTGCTCCAGCATGGCCACACTCAAGTGACTGAAACAAGTAAGAGAGTAAAAATGCCCGTTGGGTATTGAACTCAGAACGCAAAAGACGAAATAAATGCTGCAAGGCGCTGGCAGTCCGACGCTCTAACGACTCTGCCGATTCACCATTACTTTAATTAGCTGCTAATTGTTGCAATTTATGGGTCTTTTGTCTTAGAATTCTGGAAGCATTGCCGGTACGGTCAATATAGTGGCTGTATAAGTTAGAATCGGAGTCTAAGTTTGAGTATTTTGAGCACTATTAAGTGTCTTCTATACTGAGAATCTCTGGATTTCATCTTTTGACTATATATATATATATATATTTATTCGCACCCTAACATCAGACTATTTTATATAGTCAATAGACGGTGACGGCTTATAATTGTGTCTACAATATACGCACGCACACATACATACATACATGCAGACACATGCATGCAGACACACACACACACACACACACATATAACTCTTCATTCAATTACAACGTGTCTCATAGTACACTGATATTGTTCCTAAAGAAAAAATTACGAACATTAATGAGTGGTAGCTGTCAACTCTTAGTTTTCAATGGTTAGACATTAATTGAATATGAACCAATAACACACTTAGATGACCCTGAGATTGGCTTCATTATATTTGCTTTCACCGGGTTCAGTTGTATAGAAATTACTTCATAAGAAAGCCATAAAGCACATGTTTCCATTAAAATTTATCCTTAACTTTCATGTTGGACTGAATTATAAAATAAAATGTGACCGTTATGAAGATTAAAGATCAATTTCAATCAATTTTATGCATTAAGTTTATTAGCTTAATTTCTAATTTATATTAAACAATACCCGGTAGCTCTTCCGGTAATGCTATAAGCATTATTGAATAACGAATAATATTTATAAACTATAATTGTTATATATAATGAAGGTGGTTTCGCTAGATAAAATACTTAACGACATTTGTTGCCGCTTTTTACGCCACTCTTTACGTTCAAATTTAGCCGAGGTCGTGAATGCTTTTCATTTTTTTGAGATCGATTAAATAAGTAGCATTGGAGTCAGTGTATTCGACTGCCCACCCCCTCGTGAAAATTGTTGACCTTGTGTTAAAATTAGAAATAATTCTGAAGGTGATTAATTGGCTGAACGATCAAACCATGAAATAGATACGTTGCTGTATTTGTGGTAACTCTTGGTGTTCTGGGTTCAAATTCATCCGAGGACAATCTCATGTTTTCATCCTTCCTGGGTAGATAAAAAAATCATCTCTGTCAGAGTCTTTTCTGTTATGACAAGGATGTGAGGGAACTATTCTTAGACTCTTTTCTCCAAGAAAACCGCTTCTACTCTCGCAGGGTAGGAATTAGATTGCAAAGTAAGGTGCATGATGATGATAAAACAGACAAAAGAAAATCAAACAAATATGAGAGTTCTTACTAGGGGAATTAATTTTCTTGATATAATATTAATCGTTAAGCTCCGTATATATTGTAACAAATTTTTAAAATTAAATCAAAAATATAATAACCAAGTAATTATACAAAAGGGAATTAACGTAAGATTATAATAATCTTTTACCAGTGTTATTTGTAATTAGGTTGATCAATAAAATGAAATATAAACATTTATAAAATACGGAAAAAATTAAGAAAGTGCGTAACAATTCATTGTAAGAAGAGAAATATATGAAGAGTGTGCATCCGAATTGAAATAACTCTCGGCTGTTTCATTTTTAATTATTTTGTATTAAGTATATATTTAGTTTCATGTCTGATAGAAATAGAATGGCGCTTTTCTTTTTAGTTTGCTTCATTGCATATGGAAGTAGGAAAAAGAGAAAGTACTCATGTATTTGGACTTAACTAAACGGTACATTCTTAAATTAATCCGATTTTACTTGAGAACAGCGAAAAATAGAGAATTAAGTAAATAAAATGACAGAATAGATTCCCTTGAATAGTTACTTCTTTTACACGTTTTGATTGACATCACATCAACACAAGTTGTTCTCATAAAGTAGATAAAGGTTTTCCAAAGAGAGAGAGAGAAAGAGAAGGGGGGAAAAAGAAGAAATAAATAGATACTGATAGTCAGTGACCTTTTGTAATTATAATCTGTTAGAATTTGATAAAGATAAATGATAAGATAAAATCGATTGGTTTTAGTGGGTTAAAACTTCTAGAAAATATTTTGACGATGGAAAGTGAACTACGATAATTATCTCAGAGAGTGAAAAAAGAAAAAAAAAAAGAAAAAGAGAAAAGAAAAATGAAGAAAAAGAAAAGAAAAGAAAAGAAAAAAATGAAAAATAAAATAATGAAGCAAAGATTGTTCAGAATAAATCGAATCACTATAAATAATATTGATTCTGCTTAGCAAGAAGAAAATTGGCGACTAAACATACTGCAATCACTTTGGAGCATGAAAATAACGAAAGCTGATTAAAAAGAAACGATTTCTTTAACTA
>NC_068989.1:66251630-66255140 GCF_001194135.2 Octopus bimaculoides | reverse complement strand
TATGTATATATATGTATGTATATGTATGTATTTATGTATATGTATGTATGTATGTATGCATTTATGTATGTATTCAACGAGATGCAGCCGTTAAAATGTTTATGTTGCATGAAAGCAAACCTTGGAAACACAGCACGCTGAAACATTGTTGTTTATTCTGAATTAAACAACTGTAATTGTATTGAAACTGGGTAGCGGTTCTGTAAGAAGCGGTATTTTGTAATGCATGTATGTTTGATTAAGATGTAACAAAACGTCCTAAGTCGGTACGATCTTGTGCACTGGATAATATATAGAATTAGAATTTTGAATAGCTAATCTGCTTCCAGCGGCTAAAGTAATGTCATTTTAAGGAAATGTCACAGAAAAGACGAGAAGGCGACAACAACAATACAAAAGTAACATACCAGCAATGGAAGTGAGATCTCTTGAATAGGCTGTGTTCTGTATTGTTTAATTTGATAGAAATGGCAGAGCGCGGATATGGATTCATACATACATGCATACATACATGCATACATACATGCATACATACATACATACATACATACATACATACATACATACATACATACATACACAAATACACACATGCATACATACATATGCATATATACACATGTATAGACGTATATATATATACATATACATATACATATATACACTTGTATATATATGCATACATATACACACGTATACATCGACATGCATATCTATCCCCCTCTCTCTATCTGTCTGTCTATCCATCTATCTATCTCTCTATCTGTCTATATATTCTCACACACACACACACACACATTCACACACATACATGCATATGTATGTGTATATATATATATATATACACACACACATATATATGCATATATTTGCATTTATATACATACATCTACCTACGTATATACATGCATAATGCATATCTATCTATCTATCTATCTATCTATCTATCTATCTATCTATCTATCTATCTATCTATCTATCTATCTACGTTACGTAATACCTTGGCTTTCACAGCGGGTGTTGGGAATACGAGAGTAACCTTCGTAGCCAAATTTAAATAAGATTATAACTAAAACGAAAACTTGATTTATTATAAGCAACACAAATCAGTGAAGAGATGAAATATTTGATTAATATAATGGAATATATTTTAAAGACGTTGAAAGTGTTGATTGAATGCAGTGAGCTGGTATTTTTGGTGTGGAGTGTTTGAACAGAACGTAATTTAAATAAGAGACGGGAATGTAAGGGAGAGAGAGAGAGAGAGAAAGAGAGGGTGAGTGGGAGAGAGAGAGAGAGGGATAAAGGAGGGGAGTGAGTGAAGGAGGGAGAGTGAGAGAGAGGCATAGAGAGAAATAGAGAAAGGGAGAAAGAAATAAAGCCATCCCTACACCCCCAACACACACACAGACACTCACACAGACACACAAACACAGACACACTCACTCAGACATATATATGTGTACGCATGGATTTATGGCGTCATTTTAAGTGCGTATGTGTCTGTGTATACATTCATACATAGATATATACATACTCACACATACAGCCCCCTCACACACATATACATACAGTATCTCACAGAAGTTTGTACACCTCTAAAAAATTTCAGTAAAATTGCCATTAGTCTGATGATATGAAAGGAAATCAAACGAAATTTATACTGTATAAAATATATTATACAAGCAGACAATATACACATTTTGGACACAAAATAAACATTTTCAAAGATATGAACGAAATATTAATTTTCAAATGATACAAAAATATGTACACCCTAAAGGATTATTTGCTATATTCAATATTTGGTGTGACTGCCTTGCTTTCAATGACTGCATTAAGTCTTCTGGGCATAGAGTCAACTAAATTCCCGCATATAACCAATGATATCAACCTCCATTCATTCTGAATATTGTCTTTCAACTGTGTTACATTGCAGGGTTTTTTCCTCCTCAACCCTCCTTTTCAAAACACCCCACAAATGTTCTATTGGATTTAAATCCAGTGACATGGTAGGCCAAGGCAATACCTTTACCTTTTTATCTGATAAAAACTTAGTCGTCATCTTTGAAGTGTGTTTAGGGTCATTATCATGTTGGAACATGGAATGTCTTCCTAGTTTCTCGATGCTTTTCAACATTGTTTTCTGCAATATGTCACAATAAAGCTTCGAATCCATTGTTCTCTCAATAAATGTGAGTCCTCCCACACCAGCCGCACTCATGCATCCCAAAAGCATAATACTTCCGCCGCCATGTTTCACGGTATGTACGGTGTATTTGTCGCTATTTGACCCAAACAAGTTGATTTTAGTTTCGTCAGAAAAAAGAATTTTATTCCAAAACTCCTCCTTACTCACATAGGTTTCGGCAAAAGAAATACAACTTGATTTATGTCTTGCAGTGAAGAGAGGCTTACTACGTGAAATGCATCCATGAAGACCACACCGTTTCAAACTAAAGCGAACTGTTTGGACGGATACGCTCTTTCCACTAACAGAAGACACTTCTTAGGCCAAAGAAGAAGCGGTACGATGCCTATCGTCCATCACGCAACGCTGGATGCGGCGAATATCACGCGCAGTTAAAATAGGACGATGTGGATAATGTTTATTGCTTAGCTGTCCTGTAGCTTTGTACTTCTGAATTGCTTCGGCAACAATATTTAAGCTAATGTGTAATTGTTTGCTAATTAACTTGTATCCTAAGCCATTCTTGCGCAAATTAAAAATCATTTTCTTCAAATCTTCAGACAATTCTTTTCCTTTTGGTGTCATTTTATTCACAATGAAGATTTTCACCACGTTGCACAAATCAGAATTCCTGCAGATGCAAAAACGCCAGAAGAAATAGTTTATTAGAATTGAAATTATCAGCAATATCTGAATTTAGTTAAAAAAAAGGGGATAAAAAATTGAATAGGCGTAGGAGTGGCTGTGTGGTAAGTAGTTTGCTTACCAACCACATAGTCCCGGATTCAGTCCCACTGCGTGGCACCTAGGGCAAGTGTCTTCTACTATAGCCTCGGGCCGAGCAAATCCTTGTGAGTGGATTTGGTAGACGTAAACTGAAAGAAGCCTGTCGTATATATGTATATATATATGTATGTGTGTATGTGTTTGTATGTCTGTGTTTGTTCCACCCCAACATCGCTTGACAACCGATGCTGGTGAGTTTATGTGCCCGTAACTTAGCGGTTCGGCAAAAGAGACCGATAGAATAAGTACTAGGCTTCCAAAGAATAAGTCCTGGGGTCGATTTGCTCGACTAAAGGCGGTGCTCCAGCATGGCCACAGTCAAAAGACTGAAACAAGTAAAAGAGTAAAAGAGTATAGCAAATTTCCTTTGGAGTGTACATATTTTTGTAACGTTTGAAAATTAATATTTCGCTCATATCTTTGAAAATATTTATTATTTTGTTTGATCTTTTTCGATATTATCAGAGTAATGGCAATTTTACTGAAATTCTTTTGGGGGTGTATGTCTGTGAGTTACTGTATATGTAAAAGGT
>NC_068989.1:66250329-66251057 GCF_001194135.2 Octopus bimaculoides | reverse complement strand
TATATATATATATATATATATATATATCAGTACTAAGATAGATATACACTTGTAGTTTTGAAATATACAATGACATGGAGCACAAAATACAGATTACAAAATGATGGAAAAAGAAACAAAAGAGAAGAGAAAGATTATGTAAAGTCTTTTACATAATCTTTTTCTTCTGTTCTGTGTTTTTTCTTCATTTGCTAATTTACATTTTGTGCTACATATAAATATGTACGCCTGAAGCCTAACGAATTTATCTATCTAACTACCTCCATAGAAGCTCGATATACATTGTTCCTATAGCAAAATTTCGATGCCGAACTGCTGGGTCTGGATGAAAAAATAGGAGTTTAAGTTCTCATACAATTTAGCACTATCTATACTAACATTATTTTCACCGACTCTCTCTCTCTCTCTCTCTCTCTCTCTCACACACACACACATACACACACAGACACAGACAGACAGACAGACATACAGACAGATAGACAGATAGACACAGACACAAACACACACACTCACACACACACATGTTTATGAAAGTTAGCCATCATTGATTTGGTAGTTCTATCTCGTTTTGCTGTTTTTGGTAATTCAGTGGACAAGAGTGGACATAGATGCATTCTTCATTTTTGGCTAAATAGAATATCAAAGATGTAACAGATATAGGAAGAGAGAGAGAGAGAGAGAGAGAGAGAGAGAGAGAGAGAGAGAGAGAGAGAGAGAGAGAGAGAGAG
>NC_068989.1:66244663-66249603 GCF_001194135.2 Octopus bimaculoides | reverse complement strand
AATGCATATATACATTCTTTGATGATAAAATATATTTAAAGTATAAAGCTTTGTATGTAACAATACAAAGTTCATACAAAGCTTTATACTTTAAATATATTTCATCATCAAAGAATGTATATATGCATTTTAATTCTCGAACTGTTTTTTAACATTTTTTATTATTCTCAAAGACTTTTGATAATCTTTTTCTAAAAAAGTGAAACCGGTTAAGTAAATAAATATTTTTAAAAAAATAAGTGCATTTTCAAACCTTCTTTCATATATATTTCCACTCGTACGGTATTCCACAACTTTACTTTATTATATATATATATATATATATATATACTTATGTATAGTCTGGTGCAAATTGTAAACAAATGCCTTTAATTGCGTGTGTATTTGTGATGTAGTTATGACTATTACAAGAGTTACTTCCCTTATGATCAGTTATCGCATTTAGAGATGCCGACAAGAAGGAAAAGCCGGAAGGAAATGCATCGAATTGAAAGCACCGAAATTTCATGTAGGAAACACTGCGATTGCATCAAATATGCAATAGTATGGAGACAGAAGAGCTGTTTGAATATTTTAATTTATTACATGGAATCATCCATTAGATAGTCATGTTCCCTTGAGCAAGAGACTCAAGTGTCTTGTGTTAGGACTTGATACATAAAGAAACGCTTCATGTTAAATTGTTACTTACGCATATTTGTTTCTGTAAGGCAAGACATCTTGATTCTCTGTGATCTATTTATATCTGGTATCCGTAACATTTACTTCTTAGTATAATTCGATAGTTCAACGACTATGAAGTGAGAAAAATCTTAAAATCTCGACGTTTGATTTCTTTTCTCTTTTGCTTCAGATAAAGAACAGAGAAAGTAGATTGTGTTATCGCTTACGTTGCGGATAAATAAGCGGAAGAAAGTACTGGAGTTGGAAGAAGTATTCGTAGAGATGGGTGGGGACGAATAATGTGAGAGATGTGGTATGAGAGGATAAACTATCTGGAGAATGAAGGGAACGAAACCAAGTATTGTAGGGTGAACATAAAAAAAGTAACACTGTAGAGAAAGTTGCTATACTCAGATAAACCGGGAGGAAATGCACGGAGTTGAAAGCAAAACGGAAAGAAGGGGAAGCGGTACGTAGAAATTGATAATTTTCTTGGACAACTGTGAGAATCAAACTGACGTATTTATTCATGCAATGCAGATTCCAACGTTAATATGCTAATTGCTGTTGCATTTTCTCTTTGGGAATAAATAATCCTCTTACTCAAATGTATGTTCCAAAGACACTCAATTCACTATGGTAAGAGGTCTTATGGACACCGGTGTTTCGGCTTTGTTGTGTGTCTCATAAACCAATCTTACCGTGCACCATGTAACTAATAAGATTTTTAGCACTTGTTTAAAGAATTCAGTTAACAAAAGCAATCGAAATGCTTAGCGGTATTTCGTCTGTCTCTACGCTCTGAGTTCAAATTCCGCCGAGGTCGACTTTTGCTTTTCATCCCTTCGGGGTCGATAAATTAAGTACCATTTGCGTACTGGGGTCGATCTAATCGACTGCCCCCACCTCCACCAAAAATTCGGGCCTTGTGCGTAGAGTAGAAAAGAATATTAAATGTAGGCTAAGGTGGCGAGCTGGCAGAAACGTTAGCACGCCGGGCGAAATGCTTAGCGGTATTTCGTCTGTTTTTACGTTCTGAGTTCAAATTGCGCCGAGGTCGACTTTACCTTTCGGGTAAATAGCAGTTGCGTAATGGGGTCGATCTAATCAACTGGGCTCCTTCCCCAAAATTTCGAGCCTTGTTCGTACAGTAGAAAAGAAAATTTAATGCACGCTAAGGCAAAATCATAAACACTCTAGGGAAAATGCTTAGCGGCATTTCGTCCGTCTCTATGCTCTGAGTTAAAATTCCACCGAGGTTGACTTTGCTTTCATCCTTTCAGGTTCGATAAAATATGTACCAATTGAACACTGGGATCAATGTAATCTACTTTTCCCCTCCACCGAATTTATTGGTCTGTGCCAAAATTTGAAGCCAATATTAAATGCACGTTCCGTTAACAACTGCTTTGTGATATTTTATCATGTAGCTGACTGCATTTTTATATTTCCAACTGTTGCATGCTTTGCCGGTGCTCTACTTAGAATTAACATTTCGAGGCTTTAACAACGGTAAATGTACTTTTAGTGCTGTTCTTTTCAACATAATTGATACTAAGATTACATTGCTATTAAATATCTACATATTGACTTGCTTCGCTTCACTATTATTTTGTAAGTAACAATATTTCAGTATATTACTGCATGTTATAATACATTAACAAACAATACATTTCTCTCGATCGGTTTGCATCACTGTGAATGAGATGGGCTTGATTTTTCGCTTCACTCAAACGTAGGTAGAATAACGGTATTTACGAAGATATTGTGTTTTAGTAACAAATACTAGCTGTATTTATAATGTATCGAAGGGTATTTAGACAGTAATTTTCATTGCTTTATGTGTGCATTTGATTACATTTCAGCTTGGAGCTTGCTCCATTTTACGATTTCCTTTGTTGACGTTCGAGCTTCCTTCGTGTTGTAAGTCTTGACATACTTATTCCCACATGCATACCGTATATATACTTATGCATATACACTAATGGAGTATATGATAAAATGATATTAGATCATTGTAAAACATGGTATTTTAAAGGTAGCGTGCTTGCACTAGTATATGCACATGTGTGTATATGTATGTGTGTGTGTGTATGTATGTGTATGTGTGTAATAATAATAATAAGGATAATAATAATAATAGTAATAATAATAATAATGATAATAATAATAATAATAATAATAATAATGAGTGATTGTAGGATCTCTAGGAATGATAAAAAAAGGTACTGAAATCTATTTGAAAATGATACCAGGCTTACCATCTCTACAGGAGGTGCAAAAAATCGTGCTAACTGGAACGACTCATGTACTAAGAAGAGCATTATCGCTGTGAAAACAACATCCATTCATGATTTTTTTTTTTCTTAAATGCATGTTTTACCTATGAATTTGCGTGTGTAAATTGGGAATGCATACAACGTTTCTCTGCCCTAGGTGTACGGAAAACACTCGGCGAGAAATGGGAAAAAATTTGAAGAAAGAAGAAAAAAAAACAATAATAATAATAATAATAATAACAATAATTTGAAAATATGGTATACAGGTATACATGTGCGTATATATATATATGTATATATATATATATACCAGTGGTCACTGACAGAGAGAGAGAGAGAGAGAGAGAAGAGAGAGATGATATGTTTCTCTCCGTACATCTATAAACACATGTGCGAGTACAAGGATGTCTGGCAACCAAGAATTTCTGAGCTTACCTGATTAAAATAGAAATTCAAGAGTTGTGATCGAGGAATAAATATCATTGCGACTAATCGAAAAGTTCTAAAACATCGTAATAAATGAGAGAAAAATTCTATATCTAATAATAGTCGATATACATGTTTATTGGTTACGTAGTTGGTTGATATCTCTAGATACATATTACGTCGTATAGAGAGAGGTGAGATAGAGAGAGAGAGAGAGAGGAAGCGAGAGAGTGAGAGAGAGAGAGAGAGAGAAAGAGAGAGAGAGAGAGAGAGAGAAAGAGAGAGCAAAAGTTGATATAAAGAGAGTTAACAAAACAGGTGGAGGATGAGTGTCTTGTAGCTTACAGAAAAATATAGAAATTTTTAAACGAAATTTTGAAGCGATATGTTTTCGACAGGGAGTAAATTGCAGTTATTTTGGTAAAATTTAGAGAAATACTAAAGTGCACTTATTGCAAATGTATAAATGAGAAATTTGTTTTATTTAGTTTTATATTGAAGTCATTAATATTTTTATTTTGAAAGTTGTATTCATTTCATCATTTTGTATAAGCACCAATAAATTTGTTAAAAGTTAAATTATAATTATCGTATGGACGCTATACTCACTATCCAGAGTTAACCATCTTATGACAAGTAACGAACCAGTATACCTACAAACACACACACGCACACACACACACACACACACACACACACACACACACACACACACACACACACACCACACACACCCGTAATACAACGCTGAGTAGATAAACGAACAATTTTAATAGTTAAATCAAAGGATATTAAAGTGAAGACCCTGAAGAAACTGCACCAGTATCATAGAAAGATTACAATTGTAACGATTACAAATCGTTGCAGTAGAAACATGTGTAGCTCTATTTGAAGCTGTATATATATATATATGCATCGATTAAAATTTTCTTTCAATTTGAAAATTGGTTACGAAACACGTGTAGTCGTTTTATTATCATTACCTTATGATATTTACTTTGTATTACATTATACTTATTTATTGTGCTTTTACTTATTAATTTTTCTATATGTGACAGTGGATTTTCATCGACGAGTTCATGAACCTTGGTTCTTTTTCCTAAAACTATATATATATGCATATATACATACATATATGTATATACGCATATATACATACATATATATATATATATGTGCATGCATGTGCGTCTGTGTGTGTCTGTGTCTGTCTATGCATGCGTGTATATGAGTATGTGTGTGCGTATGCGTGTGTGAGTGTGTAATATGTGGTGTTTCGCGAAATTTACGGCCTTTAGTGTCTAAAGTAAACAAGTCACGTTCTGATATATCGGTTTGTTGCGTTTACGTTATATTTGAAATATGATTTAATTGCTTTATTTTCATTGGATATTTTATACTCATATTTCACTTTTTAGTCTAATAAATTTATTTGTTAAACTATTCGCTTGTTTATTCTTAGATTTAGGAAAGCTTCATTAATGATATTTTAAATTGTTTACTACTTTTTCAGTAGCAATTACTGCTTGTAGTTATGCGAAAGACACACACACACACACACACACACACACA
>NC_068989.1:66243462-66244512 GCF_001194135.2 Octopus bimaculoides | reverse complement strand
GTATATATATATATATATATATATATATATATATATATATGCGTGTGTGTCTGTGTGTGTTTATCTATACATCTTTCTCACTCTGTTTGTATACATGTATCTACCCATCTATCTATCTATCTATCTATCTATCTATCTATCTATCTATCTATCTATCTATCTATCTATCTATCTATCTTTCTGTCTGTCTGTCTGTCCGTCAATGTGTGTGTGTGTGTGTTTATGGTTATAACAGAAACATTTAAACACCGACTAAAATTAACAAGAAAATTAAAACCTTAAAATTTTAAAAATCTAAACGTAAAACAAAGGTTGTTGAGTTCGTTTGCAACAGAGAAAATATTTTGATTGAATAAAAAAATGAAAATTTCAGATCTGAAGTAGGAGTTGACATATTCTACCTATTATAAAGCTTTAATTGTAAATTTCCTGAAAATAGTATTGAAATTAAGAAAAAAAAAAAAAGAAATATATTAAACCATTCATAAATATCTATTGAATATATTAACGTGAATATATAGTTTAAACATGTTTGCGTTTTTATACTTAGCAGCTATTTTGTAGGAACAAAAGTCAACGTCACTATTCTTTCGTAGAGTCACATGTCCAAAAGGGAATTGCATGAAGAAAGGAACTGCTGAATATTTGCAGTGCAAGAGTAAAAACCAAAACGGATGTATTCTTAGAGGCATCGATAAACTCTCTGTCACTGACTCTCTATTTCTGTCTGTCTCTCTGTGTGTCTTTCTGTCTCTCTCTGTGCCTTTCTGTCTCTCTCTCTCTGTCGTTCTGTCTCTCACTGTCTTTCTGTCTCTCTCTGTCTTTCTGTCTCTCTCTGTCTTTCTGTCTCTCTCTGTCTTTCTGTCTCTCACTGTCTTTCTGTCTCTCTCTGTCTTTCTGTTTCTCTCTGTCTTTCTGTCTCTCACTGTCTTTCTGTCTCTCTCTGTCTTTCTGTCTCTCTCTGTCTTTCTGTATCTCTCTGTCTTTCTGTCTCTCTCTGTCTTTCTGTCTCTCTCTGTCTTTCTGTCTCTCACTGTCTTTCTGTCTCTC
>NC_068989.1:66235103-66243102 GCF_001194135.2 Octopus bimaculoides | reverse complement strand
CTGTCTTTCTGTCTCTCTCTGTCTTTCTGTCTCTCTCTGTCTTTCTGTCTCTCTCTGTCTTTCTGTCTCTCTCTGTCTTTCTGTCTCTCTCTGTCTTTCTGTTTCTCTCTGTCTTTCTGTCTTTCTCTGTCTTTCTGTCTCTCTCTGTCTTTCTGTCTCTCACTGTCTTTCTGTCTCTCTCTGTCTTTCTGTCTCTCTCTGTCTTTCTGTCTCTCTCTGTCTTTCTGTCTCTCTCTGTCTTTCTGTCTCTATCTCTGTCTCCGTCACTCTTTATGCGTATGTGTGTGAATGTGTGTATGTGTGTGTGTGTATGTATGTATGTGTGTATGTGTGTATATGTATGTGTGCCTGTGCTTGTATCTGTTTGTGTTTGTTCGTATGTGTGTGCGTGTGTGTATGTGTATGTTTGTGTATATGTGCGTGTGTGTGTATTTGTGTTTGTGTTTGTGATTGTATGCTTGCGTGTGTGTGTGCGTATGTATATGTATGTGTGTTTACGTGAGTGTGTGTGTGTTTGTGCCCGTGTGTGCCTGTGTGTACTTGTTAGTGTGTGTGGGTGTGTTTGTGTTGTGTGTGTGCGTGTGTGCGTGTGTGTGTGTGTGTGTATACACAACGGGCTTTGTGGTTGGGAAACAACACCTATACGCACATATTAACCTTTGATTTTCACTCAAATTTTCTATAAACACATTTCAACATTAAACTCATGAATCACTCAATACCTTTCTGGAAAGCTCATATTTATTAAGTTTTATATGAAAATGGTTAACATTAACTCCAGCGTTCCCGTTTGCTCGCCTATACCTGACAGACTAATAACGGCGCATGCAATCCGAATCTCTGAAATCACTGTCAAATTTTTAAACCCTCCCTCCCTCCCTCCATCTACCCACCCCACACATATTCAGGGCATTCGGACTATATTAAATTGTCTGCATAAAAGAAAAAGGAAACAATATCCCCCGACAAAATATAAGTAGCTTAAAAGAACCAAAAATTATCAACTAGATTACCGCTGAGAGATAGCAGTTGTCTCAAATTAACCGCATCCAGCTTCCACCATGGCCTCGACACGGCTTCTCTACGATGATCTTCGAAAACCTCCTTGATCTTGGCCACCAGCTAAGCCTTGGTGTTGCAGGCTGAGCGGTTGGTGTCTTTCTCAAATGTACCCCACATATAATAATCCATGGGATTACAACTGGGGGAATTAAGAAGTCAGATATTGGGGTTGGTGAAGTCGTAAAAGATTCTCCGACAACCACTTCTGACTATTTCCTGAGGTATGGCAAGGAGCTCAATACTGCTGCGATACATATGGTCTTCGAGCAGCAACTCTCTCCAGCCAGGGTTTGACTACCAATAGATTTACATAGCCGTCTGAAATGGAGCCTAAGGACCTGTTCAAAGATGTGTGGGGCGGTATAACGCCACTTTCACTGGAAACACACCCAAGACAATTACAGTTTTGGGGAACTTGCTTTTCGTGATCGGTGGTTCATGTCCATGTCCCATCTTACAGCCTTTACAATATTCACAGAGCATTGAGCAGTAAACAATATGTCGGCATATTGCTACCCAGCACGAATAATCATGACATAGGTAATTATTTTCCAATATTCAGATGGCCTACTGTCCTCCATGTCAGCTAATTCTTTTGTCAACGACACCTTTAATGCTTATGCTCTCCAACGCCATTGATTGTTCATCAATACATCAATCTGTTCCGAAAAAAGGAGACAAAATTCGTCAAATTTAGTTAATAAACACTGTACACATACGACGTGCATTTAAAATGTATATATTCCTTCTTATATTATCACCCCAAAACAAATGCCGCATGGGCAAAATCCTTTGAGTGTGAGATGATGCAACCCTTCTTGCGCACAGATGAAAGTTTTCGCGCCGGTAGGCCGCGTCAGCTCCCGACCGCTACACACAGAGGACAGACATGTAGTGCTTGCCCGTCAGATTTTCGTTCGCACGCAAGATGACCGAACGCATAGAGCAGAGACCATAAAACCATGTCTCATTACCAGTGATGATGGCCTCCATGAAGACTGGGTTGTCGTTTACACAGTCCAGCATGTCTTGAGCGATTTCAACCGTCTGTATGTAACTCCTCTCACACTAATGTACTTTTTCACCTACATTTTCTGATTCTTTGTCCGTACTCTCTTTTATATTCACCTACTTATATTTTTAGTGTATATCATGACATCTCGTTACTACCATAATCATCTTCATTCCCGCTACTCCCACTTATTCTTATATATTGTAGAGTGGCCAAGTACCACCTGTGCCTGTAGCTCAATATCATCCCCCCCTCAACTTAACGTCGTCTCCTTCTCTACTTCACTTCTATGCAATGAAAGTAATCTTATCTTTGTCTTGCGAGTTACGACGCCATGAAAAAGGCACCCAGTTCAGTTCAGTTCAGTAAGTGGTTGCTGTTAGGAAAGGCATCCGACAGTAGAAATCATGCTTAAACAGACAATGAAGCTCAATGAAGTTAGATCCTGTCAAATTGCTCGACTAATGTCTGTATAGACGACAGAAATTGAATGACGACAACGATGATGATGATGATGATGATGATACACACACACACTCGCACACACACACTCGCACACACACACACGTGTACACACACATACACACACACAAACACATACACACACACAAACACATACACACACACATATATATGTAGCTAAATGATGGTATCGTAGACAACAACACATTTATCCGCAAGAAAACCTTCAAGTTAAAAGGCAACGGTTCCTAAATGGTAATTAATCCAACACTGTTACTTGCTCTACAGGAATAAGCTTTCAGAAGTATTCTTATGCTAGATCTGAAGACGATGAAGCTTGTTCAGACTTATTCTCTTACGAGAAATGAAATAAAATTAAATATAATTAGATACTTATTTGGGAAAATCATATCAAGAGAATAAAGATTTAATAAAATATGATCTTCCTGTATTTCTGTCTTCATTAATTTTCCACCTTCTATCTAAGACTCAATTAATTAGACAGTTTACTTTAAATTTGATCGGATAAACATCAACGGCTGAGTGGCAACGTAAGTAGCAATTAGCCAATAAGTAAATGGTTGCAAAGCTTTCTGTCTCTCTCGCAGCACGTTAATGACAGCAGGTAAAAATATACAAAAAGAACAAAAAAATAGAAAAAGAAGAAAAAAAAAGAAATGTAAAATATACTTTTTTACTCTAGGCACAAGACCCAAAATTTTGAGAGAGAGGGCCAGTCGATTAGATCGACCTCAGTACAGTACGCAACTGGTATTTAATTTATCGAGCCCGAACGCAAAGTCAACCTCGGCGGAATTTGAACTCAGAACGTAAAGACGGACGAAATACTGCTAAGCATTTCGCCCGGCTTGCTAACTTTTCTTATTTCTTTATTGCCCACAGGGGGCTAAACATAGAAGGGACAAACAAGGACAGACAAGGGGATTAAGTCGATTACATCGACCCCAGTGCGTAACTGGTACTTAATTTATCGACCCCGAAACGATGAAAGGCAAAGTCGACCTCGCCGGAATTTGAACTCAGAACGTAAAGACAGACGAAATACCGCTAAGCATTTCGCCCGGCGTGCTAACGTTTCTGCCAGCTCGCCGCCAGTGAAAAAGTAACATATAACTGTGTGGATGCTTTTTTTCTTGTTCCACCATGGATGGCTACATAGGCAGAATATGAGCGTCGGATTAAATCTTTCGATCTGTAATGCCCTGAGTTCGAATTCAACTTAACTAGAGGCACAGGAATGGCTGTGTGGTGGGAAGCTTGCTTCCTAACCACATAGTTCCGGGTGCAGTCTGACTGCATAACACCTTGCACAAGTGTTTTCTACTATAGCCTCGGGCCGACCGAAGTGTTGTAAGGGGATTTGGTAGATGATAACAGAAAGAATAAAAGAATACCGTTGTATATATATATATATATATATATATATATATATATGTATGTATGTATACATATACTTACACACATGCATGCATACATACATGCATACATACATACATACATACATACTTACATACATACATATATATATATACATACGTGCATACATACATACATGGTAGTTGTCTACTCCTTATGCTGAGTCTGACCACCACCTGTACCTACATCTTGAACCATTATGGCATCTAATGTGGCTTTTTAAACCAGACAATGTTCTGAAAAGACACCCACATAGATTGCATATCCAATTTGGACCACCAAGAGCTGCAGATAAATTCTGATCTTTGTGAATCTTAAAATGTCTTTGAGGCATCCGTTAGATTTTCAAACCTTCTGGCATACATTGCATTCAAAGGTGTGCATAGACATATAGGCAGAATAGTTAGTGGACGTTCGTTTTCATGGGTTCGCAAATGAGATTTGAGTCCAGAAAAAGAAAGGCATGGTCTGTCACAAACTGCACACAAAAAGGTCATTGTAATTCACCTTCTCTATCGATACATTCTTCCATAAATCTCTTTTGAGTCTTGCATGCGTTATCCTGGCCTCTTCAAACATTTTCCCTGCACCTCACACTTTTGTTTGCGATCCTGCTCGATCCGAAGCAAGGGTTTCTATGTAGTAGTCCTTATGCCGTCCGTAAATCTTTTTTTTTCAGTTTACGCCGATAGCGTTTCCCCCTCTGCAAGCTCACCATAAAACAGCTGTTTGGGCATGCCTTCATCCGCAATTCGAACAATATGGCCACACCATCCCATTTGGTTTCTCAAAATCATAGCTTTAATTAAGGTGATACCTGCAGATACAAGGACATCTGAGTTTGGAGTAAAAGAACTCCCATTTAATGTTTAAAATGTGATGAAGGCATTTTTGGTGGAATTGTTCTTACAATTTAAAATGTTTTTCATAACATGTCCATGTTTCACAAGAATACAAGAGGGATGGTAAGACAAATGATTTGTAAAGAGCCAACTTTGTATTGTCATTTATATGTCGCTGGCGCCAAACGTGTGACTCCAAACCATCAAATGTTTTTGCTGCCCTTTGAATTTGGAAATGTATTTCTGTATCAAGATTTCCATCATTTTGTACAGAGCTTCCAAGGTAAATGAACGAATCAACAACCTCAAGTAACTTACCCTTAACAAAAATTTTAGCGGGGTTATAAACAGAACCACACGCAGGTTGATGCATTGCAACTGTTTTTTTTCAAGTTGATGGTCAAACCCAAATCATCACAAGCTGAGTCAAATGTAGATACAAGAGATTGCAGACCTGTTTCAGAATGACTGACAAGAGCGCAATCATCAGCGTATAAAAGTTTCCTAATGAGTGAAGTAAAAACCTTCGTTTTGAATTTCAGTCTGGTCAGATTAAAAACATTCTCTGTTGTTCGATATTTTATGTGAATACTCTCCTCAGAGTTTTGAAAAGCGTGTGACAACACAAAGCAAAGAATATTGCAAAGAAGGTGGGTGCATCAAGGTCTCCTTGCTTTACTCCATTTTCCACGGCAAAAGATTCAGAGAGCTTACTACCAAAATTAACTCTAGCTTTTATATCTTGATGCAAAGCCGTGATCCTGTTTACAAATTTTTCTGGGCAACCTATTTTCTTTAGAATTAACCACAGAACATTTCTATTAATAGTATCGAATGCATTTCTATTAATAGTATCGAAATCAACAATGCAATAGTGTAGGGCAAGATTCTGATCAATGCACTTTTCTTGAAATTGTCTGACAGTAAAAATACAATCAGCTCTGCCCTTGGAGGAACGAAAACCACACTGAGACGCAAACATTATATTTGGAACTTTGAAGGTATTTTAACGTTCTAACAAAATGCGGCAAGTACCTTTCCAACTACAGACAAAAGCCCGTCAAAGGGCGGAGTAACTCATGAACAGTCAACGGCCATCCAACAAAATATCTGTAAATATGTATATATCTTTTTTCCTTTTTTTCCCCTTTTCTTATATGTATATATATGAATATTTTTACTTTTATATATACAGGGGTTGGACAAAATAATGGAAACACCTAGCATCATGGCATCATAATTTTGAAATATCTGTAAAACCATCAAAAGCTTGTTTATTTTTATTTTTCTTGATTTATTATTACTGTTGTTTATTATGTTTTGCTAAAATTACTGTTTCTTTTCAGATATCATCAGAAAAAAGGTAATTAAAAATCATTAAAATGACAGATCTATCGGACCTTTCAAAAAGGTCAAATTGTTGGTGCTCGCATAGCAGGCGCTAGTGTAACGAAAGCAGTCGAAATGTTTGATGTATCAAGAAGTACTGTCTTGAAAGTAATGACAGCCTTTGAGAAAGAGGGAAAAACCTTCTCGTCGAAACAAAACTCAGGAAGAAAACCAAAACTTTTAGACTCTTACGCGAATTGTTAGAAAGTACAGCTACCAAAATTACCGCAGAACTTAATGACCACTTTTACTTGTTTCAGTAATTAGACAGCAGCAATGCTGGGGCACCGCCTTGAAATTTTGAGTCGAATGAATCGACCCCATTACTTATATTTTAAGCCTGGTACTTATTCTATCGGTCTCTTTAGCCGAACCGCGAAATTACGGGGACGCAAACACACCAACACCGGTTGTCAAGTGGTGAGGGGGTGGGGAAGAAACACACATACACACACAATCACGCACACACATATATGACGGGCTTCTTTCAGTTTCTGTCTACCAAATCCGCTCACAAGGCTTTGGGGGAAGACATCTGCCCAAGGTGCTACGCAGCGGGCTGAACCCGGAATCATGTGGCTGTGAAGCAAGCTTCTTACCACACAGCTACTCCTGCGCCTATTACTAATAAAATAATAATAAAAAATGAATGCGCCCTTTTAAAGCCTAGCCAGGCTCATGGGCCCGGTTTCCCTTTTTTCAATGACGTATGTGTTCCCCAGCTGGACGGGACGCCAGTCCATCGCAGCGTTACTCATTTTTGCCAGCTGAGTGGACTGGAGCGACGTGAAATGAACTGTTTTTCTCAAGAACACAACGCGTCGCCCGGTCCAGGAATCGAAACCACAATCTTACGATCATGATGCTGACACCCTAACCACTAAGCCACGCGCCTCCACAATAAAATAATAATTTCCTGTAATTTTAGCACAAGGCCAGTAATTGTGAGGAGAGGTTTTCAATCGATTATATAGTCACCACTACTTACGTGGTACTTTATTTTATCGACCCGAAAGGGATAAAAGGTGAAGCTGACTTTGAACTCAGAATGTAAAGAACAGTTACATTGCTGGAAAATTTTGTCTGGCACTCTAACTATTTCTGCTAATCCACCGCTCTATTAACCACAACGAAAAAGCCGCCACCATCAACATTTCAACCACCACCACCACCAGCAACAATAATAAATTCCTATATATTTCGTGTAACAATATTATAGCACAGCGATTCTACAGTGATTTTAAAAACCATTAGTGTAAAATTAAAAGCTCTCTGTGTATCAACGGTATGTTTCAGAAACAAATAAATAAATAAATAGATAATAATAAAATACGAAAAATACAACTAGTAGAAGTATAAATTAAAAGATATCTCGATAAATTTTCGTGATTCAGAAAGAAATTAAGGAAGAGTGACAGATGTATGAGAACAGAAACCATAGATTGGAAATTTCAATTTACTGAAGAGTATATACTTGACCGATTAGCTTAAATGTATTGAAAATTATACTGGATTCTCATGAATCTTATGATAATAATAATAATAATAATAATAATAATAATAATAATAATAATAATAATAATAATAATAATAATAATAATAATAGCAATAATAATAATAGCAATAATAATAATAATAATAATAATAATAATAATAATAATAATAATAATAATAATGATAATAATAATAATAATGATAATAGACATTTGAAAGTTCACCTGCATGCTATACAGAACACACATACACAATGCAGCTATCTATCTATCTATCTATCTATCTATCTATCTATGTCTTT
>NC_068989.1:66232976-66234200 GCF_001194135.2 Octopus bimaculoides | reverse complement strand
ATATATATATATATATATATATATACAGAGAGAGAGAGAGAGAGAAACGCATATATACATTTGTATACATATTTATGTATATATGTCTGTCTGTCTATGTATGTATGTATGTGTTTATATATATGTGTGCGTAAAGAAAGGAAATGGTTGCAGAAGAGAAGTAGTTATATTTCTCTCAATTCTAGATATGTTATAGAAAGAAAAAAAAAAAAATCCCCAAATAAAAAAAAACTCAAAATAAAAAAAAACAAAAAAACAAAAACAAACAAATAAATGAATAAATAATGTAAAACACACACAGAACAAGCACAAATTAATGGTTTCAAAAGCTATTTAAAATGGGATTTCATAAACATTCCTTTCCCTGCACACAGAAGCAAATGGAATAGTGTTGTGAGTATTCATTGCAGTTTCCAGTATCGGTTTGAAGAATCGCTAATGTGCTTAGTTTTAAGTAGAACACGTTAATACAATGTAGAAGCAGCAGTTACGAGGTCTTTTAAATAGAAATCTAGGAAATAATATAAATGTGATATAGTCTTTAAATCCAGTGCTGTTACATAGGGAAATTGGCTCCGATTGCATTGTCTCAAGACGAATTAGGGATTTTTTTTTTTATTAGAAAGAGTATTCTCCATATTACATACATCCACATACAGCGTACACCTACTTAATGATAATGATAATGATAGCATTAATGAAGATGATGGTGATGATGACGATGATAATATTGACGACGACGACGATGATGATGGTGATAATAATAATAATAATAATAATAATAATTATAATAATAATAATAATAATAATAATCCTATCTGCTATAGGCACAAGGCCTGAAATTTGGGAGAAGGGGACTAGTCGATTAAATCGAAACCAGTGTTTCACTGGTACTTAATTTATCAACCTCGCAAAGGATGAAATGCAAAGTCGACCTCGGCGGAATTTGAACTCAGAACATAAAGACGGACGAAATACCGCTAAGCATTTCGTCCAGCGTGCTAACGACTCCGCTTGCTTGCCGCCCTAATAATAATAATAATAATAATGATAATAATAATAATAATAATAATGACGATGATGATGTTGATGATGATGACAATAATAATAATAATAATAATAATAATAATAATAATAATAATAATAATAATAATAATAATAATGATAATAATAATGATAATAATTTCAAAATTTTATTTCAAATTTTTGCCACAGGTACAGCTT
>NC_068989.1:66231037-66232303 GCF_001194135.2 Octopus bimaculoides | reverse complement strand
AAATGCAAAAAATCGTGTTAACTGGAAAGACTTATGTACTGAGAAGAGCATTATCGCTGTGAAAACAACATCCATTCATGAATTTATTTGTTTATTAATGCTTTTTATAATACATATTTTACCTGTGAATTTGCGTGTGTAAACTGGGAATGCATACAATGAGCTTCTCTGTCCTAGGTGTACGGAAAACACTCGGCGAGAAATGGAAGAAAATTTGAAGAAAGAAGAAAAAAAAACAATAATAATAACTATAACACAATACGCTCATGGTAGTGGTGTGGAGGAGTTTGTAAGGCGTATAATGACATATTTTAGAGCAAAGAACAATACAATTCCAAACAAACAAATTTGCGCCATAGGTTCGATAACTGTGAAGGGTCAGTCAGGTAAAACGCACTAAACCTCAATGGCCCTGAACACTGAAGTCAAGCGGCTTCTTTTATTTGTCGTTTCTCAACCTACAGGCGTATACACAGACCAGACCCACTAGCATACATCATATAAATTGTTGTTTAAGAACGTCAAAAAATTTACAGTTTGGTAATAATTACGTATAATTTACCTTTCAAAGAATTTACAATGAGAAGGACCACCCTCTTTAAAACTCCTCACGTTCCTCACCAAATGAAACTCATAAGTTGATGAAGAGTGGTCTTTATACTCTCTATTTAGTTTCGTCCGTCTGACGCTGGTCCTCGTGTATGAGCTACACTCGTAAAGTAATAGTCCTGATAGATATGGATAGGTTGCTTGTTCGAATACACTACTGCTGGTTCGTGCTATCTTCCATTTATTATACTTATTCTTAGTCTCAACCAGTACACAAACATTTTCGCCATAGGCAGCACACAGGAAAACTTACCTGCCCATCACGGTAAAAGAAAGCCTGTAGGATGATCTTCATATTGAACTTGTCTGATAACTGGATTCGTCCTATTGACAACAGCTATTTTCGCAAAATCCTCTCAAATCAGTAATGCACGAACACTGAAAGAGTGGTTTTACAAAACAGTTTCGTTGCTCTGTGCACATCTTGAGGAGACCTAACTGACCGGCTTTCACCAAAGCTAAGATGAGTAACCGCTTCAGCTCCCTTTGCTCCGACCATTATCGTTTTACTCAGAGTAGGAATGACATACATAAATACACATACACAGAGAGACAGACAGACACATACATACATATATATAAATGTATATATGTGTATCCCTCACCCCTCTGTGTGCGTGTGTGTGTATATATATATATATATATATATATATATAT
>NC_068989.1:66228720-66230910 GCF_001194135.2 Octopus bimaculoides | reverse complement strand
TATATGCAGATAGAGAGAGAGAGAGAGAGTGAGAGAGTGAGAGAGAGTGAGAGAGAGAGATAGAGAGAAAAAGAGAGAGAGAGACCAATATTTACAATACGAGCATACGTAAACTTTGTTTCGCTTTGAAGAAATTTTCGAGAGCTATTCTCGTTGCTAACACGTAGGCTGCGATGCCTTTCCTAATTGTCTTTTTAACATTCTATTCGCTATTTCACACTGTAATCTATTTTTCTCTACTGTTATTTCTTTATTCAAGCTTAATGATTCTATTCTAATCACTCGCTTCAGAGCAACCGCTGTGGACTTGCAATACGAGAGTCTTTGTTCCCAGATCTAGCAAAGCGGCTTCAGCTAGCCAGCAGATATCTATTTCTAAGAGTACTTCGACCATTCTCTGGCAGATTTGATCGCTCTGAGAACTAATTCGTCAATCCCTGTGGCTGTTACTGTGTGTTCTCTGGTCTCCATCTCAGACGGAAATCTCACCTTAGGTGTGTCGAGCCTTCTTCCTCAAGCGAAGTAGGTTTTAATGTTCCAGCTTAGATACTTTTAGATACTTTTCACCTTCGGTCTGCCTTCGCTCGCCCCTACTCATTCAACATCTGTCCTATGCACTTGTTTCTAATTTACAGCACGAGGTCAGCAATTGTGCACGGGAGTGGGTTATTAGTTAATCAAATGGACCTTAGTACATGCTTGTTACTTCATTTTATTGACTCCCGAGTGGGATGAAAGTCATAACTGAAATTGGTTGAGTTTCAATTCAGAAAATAAAGGCATAAAGAACCGGGTGAAATTTCACTAGTCCAATAGTCATCTTGTCCGATGCGCCAACAATTTTGCTGCTTCTTCTGCTGCTGCTGCTGCTACTACTACTACTACTACTACTACTACTACTACTACTACTACTACTACAATATACCCTTTCCTCGCCACCATCATCTGAGCTGTATCAACAGGTAAATGGGCAATTTCTCATTACAATCGCAAATTTGTAATATTCAGTTTGACAGCATTTCCTTTTACTGTAATGAAAAGTTCATATATTTTGGATCCTTTTCTCTTGCCTAATGAAGATGATGTTAAGAGGTGTCTTGTACATAACACGTATATAATGTAATGCCGATGGAACTCGACGAGTCCCTGATTATATTCCAAAACCATACCGATTCATCAATTTGCCGGTCTATTTTAGGAACATGACTATTTTTGTGTGGTGCCTCTGTGTGTATATGTATATATATATGTGTGTGTGTGTGTGTGTGTGTGTGAGTGTGTGTGTGTGTTATGTATGTATATTTTTGTGTCTGTGTGTAATGTATGTGTGTATATTTTTGTGTCTGTGTGTATGTTTAAGTACATAGGATTACATGTATATAGTGGTAGCTTTTGGCGTTGGATTCCTTTGCTGTCTTTTAATCCAAGTTCCATTGGTAATGAATTGTTGAATTTCCAAAGAAAATACCAACTGATGTGGAAAAACCATTCCGTTAGACCCGAGTTACGTTTGTTAAGAATCGATCGGCCTTTCTTCCACCCCACTCTCTCTCTCTACAGTTTTCTCTCTGATTTTCTTTCTCTCTCACTTTCTCCTTCTCTCCACGATAAAAGATATCAGGCAGAAGTTTGTAACTGATTATAGTTTCCCGTCTCCGAGAGATAAGAAACGCTGTATATAATAAATGTTTTCGCTGCTTACAGTTTTATTTGAAGATTTATTTTCACAAGAATTTTATAGATTTCCAAGTATTTTTTATACTTCCGGTTTTTTTTTTTTCAAAATAGAATTCCACTAAAAGAAAAAAGAGAACACCCCCTTTGACTTCATTGGAATAAAAACTATAAACTGCATAAATGAATGGAGTCGATCATTGCTGTGGGTCTCTTTTAACCAAATGCTTATAGGAATAAAATTAGTCCTTACGTGGCGATAATATTTTACACATTCAGTCGTCGGATTTATCTCCTATAGTATAAAAAATATGTAGCGGCGTGAGGTGTGATTTCAGTAATATATACACATAGACACGCGCCTACACACTCGTGCCCTCTTACTCACACATTGCACATGCGTACGTTCACCGATCCATCGATCTATCAATCGATTGATCGTACGATCCATTCATCCATCCATACCTAAATGCATGCATGCATGCATATATATATATATATATATATATATATATA
>NC_068989.1:66225936-66228591 GCF_001194135.2 Octopus bimaculoides | reverse complement strand
ACACACACACACACACACACACACACACACACACACACACACACATGTATATGTATACCACCTGATGCGTGGTACACAGTATACCTGTTCAGACAACGTCGATTTGAAGGAGAGAGTGAGCTAATATGCGGCACGAACATTTGACCACTATAAGAAAATCATTTGTGCAGCTTCTTCAGCAAAAGCTGAATGCTCATTCGTCGTCTTCGACGAGAGAGTCCATCATATGGATATGCATATGTATATATATATAATCAGAGTTTGATAAATGCAATGCACCAAATTATTGACCATTCAAGTAACGCTGTAACTGTTGCTGATAAAAAATAAAATATATATGCTCATGTATTGTGCTCTTTGTAGCCTGTTTGATGATGTACCAAACATACACACAGACACATATATGCACACACACACAAACACACATGCATGCAAATATACACATACAGATATATATTTCATCTGAAGCGGATTAGCAGTACCCCCCAAAAATACTGTATGCCCCACTGTTAAGACGTACATAATCATAAAAAAACCCCTCCAGACTAAAGTTAATCGAAAGAATACGCGTAAAGAGAACCCTGTTCCTATGTAGGAGTACAAAACTACAAAAAACAGCCGGAACAGATGGCACAACTTACAGATATGTTATATTTATGAATCATGCTGTTCTAGCCTAGTACATCAACTGGATGCTGTTGGTGGCCAGAAAAGTTCCCATTATCCTTAAACAAAGCAGACCTGTCCTCTCTTGAAATCAAAGGTATGTATTCAACTGATGATAAGTTACATTTACATTGGGTATCGTCTGTACACATGTTTGATCGACTGGTTGCAGATGGCTTAGAGATGATATCATAATGAAGTGCTATTAGGACTTGCTGATCACCGAAATGCCACGTCGTAACCGCATTTTAAACAAAGGTGCTTCTCATCGAACAAGTAGTTCTGGCAGTTATGGTTTAGTGGAGACATAGCAAAGTGTAGATGCTATTCGTTATGGTAGCCTTCCAGATGATACAAATCGGTTACCCGTTTACGATATCAAGAACGTACCTTTTAGTCCCAGGACGATAAACAATAAAGTGCTCTCAGTCAGTTTGCAAGATATCAGCAATTACAATTACCGAAATATATGTATAGAGCTCTATATTCTGTTACTCTCTTCCGTTGGCGTGGAGACGCTCATTCCACTGCGCGTTGGTGGATATGTTAATGGTATTTTGTTGTGTTTTAGGTTTGTACTAGCTTTATCACAGCAGTTCCTTTTGTCTATTGAAAGATCGATTGAATATGCCAGAAGTATATTTTTCAATATTTCTCGTTCATTGTCACTATCCTCTGTATGTTTGGAACAGGTTGGCGATTGATCATAGATTATAGATTGTTATCTCCGGCTATCTCTACTTGTATGTCTCTTTAGTGGGTGATTTATGGTAAGGACGAACATACAACAGAGAAATGGAAGAAATGTTCTTATGTTAAATTCAGACGATTTGAAGATTAATGCTGATAAATAATTGTGGACTGGATGAGGTTTTAAAAAAATGTATTTTTGGGTGAGAAGAGTCTGTAGTGAAGATTGCAGCCGGGTAATGATGCACAATAGGAATGATCGATAGAAGGGAGATGTGTCGAATATGTTGGTTGGATAGAGAAGCTCTGCAGTTATCCATTTTAAAGGAAGCGAGGTAATTTTAGAAGCATTAAAAGAGACAGAGAAAGGACACATCAACACATGATTGGAACTGTTATTGATCTAATAGACTGATTGTTGAAAATACTATTGTGATTCATGCGTCTAAAGGGAAACGTTAGAATTGTTCGTACCTCATTCTTATTTCCATTGATCTCGTATTTGCACAATGCTTTTTTTTATATTTATATAAGATGTGAATCGATATATTCTTTATTTGCTTTTACGCTTATACGTTGCATTGGGTAGAAAAAAAGCACAAACACACGCACGCATACACACAAATTCAGAAACACGGCATTGATATAAAGGCAAAATTCCTATACAAAATATGGTGCCTGCAGATGAACAGACAATATGGTGCTAGAAACTAGAAATATTCTGTGATGTAAATGAGAACGCATAAAATAATGTAGATAGCACGATAAATCCTTACCTATCTTGTTATAGCTCATCTCATAAATGTAGACATCTAAGCGCTTGTATTGTAATTACCGATGGAACAGTTATTTACAAAATGAAAAAGAAAAAGAAGGAACATGCAAAGTAAGGTATACTTTTCGAAAATTGATGATGGAAGTTCAATATGAAGTAACAGGTTACTACACAACTTGGAAAGGTTATCTAAATGGATGAGTAAATCAAATATCTAAAAAAACTATTCAATAACCTTGAACTATAATGATGACCTTTATTGATAGCAATAATAGCAAGATGATGACCTTATCTACAACCAATAATATCTTCGGACTTGAAAAATAGAATGTCAGAGAAAGATTTCAAAGTAAACATAGCTTCGACCGTACAAAAAGTTCAAACGGTGGAATAAATTTTATGTTGTGAGGATGGAGAAAGGGTTACCGTTCTGGGAAGAACTATTGGTCGGAGGGAGAGAGATAGAGAGAGAGAGAGATAGAGAGAGAGAGAGAGAGAGAGAGAGAGAGAGAGAGAGAGAGAGA
>NC_068989.1:66218058-66225881 GCF_001194135.2 Octopus bimaculoides | reverse complement strand
AGAGAGAGAGAGAGAGAGAGAGAGAGAGAGAGAGAGAGAGAGAGAGAGAGAGAGAGAGAGAAAGAATGTTTACTGGTTTGACAAGGTAAATAGAATGACAATAATCATTCACAGTTTTCTGATTAACCTAACTACATTCATAGAGTACTGATTTAGGGTAAAACCAGCTTTTAATTTTGTTTAATTTAAATTGATTCGATTAAAAATAACTGTGTATCCCAATCAAGTAATAATACATTTAATGATATTTATCGTAATGAAACAGCTGTTGAGCAAAATCAAAGTGAGAACTATATGTGAAAGTTATAACTCACTGCTTTTCTGCTAAATATAATGCTCCTAAATATCGTTTTTGCTGAATATGGATATACATACAAGTCGGTTCCACACGCATTTCGGTTAATGTAACGAGGTGTTCGCGTTTAACGACCTGTTATTTGTTGAGCTCTTATTATCGCGGCTTTATTGTTTGATGTTTAGATACGCATCTTTTATAATTTACTTGTTTCAGTCATTAGACTGCGGCCATGCTGGGGCACGGCCTCGAAGAATTTTTAGTCGAATTAATCGACCCCAGTACATTTTTTTAAAACTCTGGTATTATTCTATCGATCTCTTAGGTCGAACCGATAAGCTACAGAGGCATAATCACATCGACGCAGGTTGTCAAGCGGTGGTGGGGGACAAACAGTCTCACACACACACACGACGGGTTTCTTTCAGTTTCCGTCTACTTAATCCACTCACAAGGCTTTGGTTGGCCCGATGCTATGGTAAAATAAACTTGTCCAAGATGCCATGCAGTTGGGTTGAACTCGGAACCATGTGGTTGGGAAGCAAGCTTCTTACCATACTGCCAATTCTCTATATGGTTAGATTGGGAATAACTTTCGTTAGGTTAGAATCAGTGAATTAGGTTGGGGATATAGAATATTTAACCAAAATTCAAAAACCAATATTAATTCGTTTTGTACACTTTGTACACTTAAACCATCTTACTATTGCTGTAGTTAAAATCAAATTTGAATACACATTCCTTATGCTGTATTTTGTAATGTTTGATTTATCTTCCCTCTTTTATGCGAAATCCACAAACCAATCCGTACATGTAAGAAAGAGCACGTGACAAAGCTATACTGGAACAGAAAATTTTAAGGGGAATAAAAATTGCGATAACTTGAAGTCAATATAAACAATAGAGATACTTGCGTCTCCAGAGAAGATATTTCCACACCATAGTCAAAGTCCACTGATAAAACAAAAAACCCAAAAATCTCGTTGTAATACTACAGCACGCCGGGCGAAATGCTTAGATGTATTTCGTCTGCTGTACCGTTCTAAGTTCATATTCCGCCGAAGTCGACTTTGCCTTTCATCCTTTCGGGGTCGATAAATAAAGTACCAGTTGCGCATTTGGGTCGATCTAATCGACTGGCTCCCTATCCCAAAATTTCGGGCCTTGTGCTTAGAGTAGAAACGAATATTTGTTCTATTTTTCCAGAGGGTGTAAAATAGTACCAGGGGTGGCTGTATGGTTAAGAAATCCGCTTTGAAACCACGTGGTTTCAGGTTCAATAAGTGTCTTCTACTATAGCTACAAGGCTGACCAATGCCTTGTAAGTAAATCTGGCAGACGGAAACTGTGTGGAAAACCCGTCATGTACATATGATACGCATAATTATATATGCGTATGCGCGCGCGTGTGTGTATGTGTGCGTGCGTGCGTGTACATGTTTTTATGTTTGTCGAGCCCCACCGCTTGACAACCAGTGTTGGTTTGTTTATGTACCCGTATCCTAGCGGTTCGACCAAAGTAACCGATAGAAGAAGTATCAAACTTTAAAAAAGCGTCCTAGAGTCGATTTGTTCGATTAAATCCTTCAAGGTGATGTTCCAGCATGACCGCCATCCAATGAATGGAATACGTAATAGATAAAAGACACTGAGGCTAATTGAATGGACTATACTATCGATCTTGCTAATGCTAACCTGGCCTTGTACCTGACTAAGCAAACCCTTCTAAGATGTTGTAGAATAGTATAAGTGATATTGTGATAAAACTGTGTATTTATATATATTTTTTTCTGATACAATACAAATGTATTTTTAAATGTAGTAATTATATTCTTTGTCGAGAAACGAACATCAAAGAATGGTGCTGTCGGCAAATCAAAATTGCTGAGAAAAATTTGAACTAACAGTTCAATAGCACGACAAATAGAAATATAATTAATGTGATGAAGAAATCGATCTTTAACATAAAGAAACTAACTGACCGCCCCCTGCCAGCCAAAGAAAAAAAATTAACAGCACTGATGGTTCATTAAAAACAGTTTGCTTGCACTCTTAGTTAGGGCCTCCAAAACTGGTGGGAAGGGAGGAGGAGGGGCGTATTCTTAAAATAATAACCTTGTCCAAAATGCTTTCAACCGAGTTGACTCCACTACATAACTCAAGGTGCGATGTGGTGGTGTCAAACTGTGTGACCTTTTAAGTCTATTTTACCACCAAATTAAATGACGACGGGATTGGAATAGAGAACGCAATGAATTAGAACAGCTATCAGAAGATTTTCCGTCCGAACCCGCACTGCACTGTTGCACTATGATCTACTGCTTTATGCTGATACTTTATTTATCGATCCCTGAAGGTGGAAAAGCAAAGTTGGCCCCAGAAGGATACGCATGGTACCGGAATAAGATATGCAAGGCATTATATATGACGCTGTAATGTGAAACCACTGCAAGGATTTTTAGCGTAGCTTAACACAATATAGCCTAAGAACTTATTAAACGAGAGAAGGTGTCTCGTATTACTCATAAAATATGTGAATTAATTGATAAGAGTATAGGTGTTTTACCTCATAAATATGTGAATATTAGTAAAGAAGCAAGGGCGTCTTATGTTAATATTGGTTTAAAATTTTTATACAAGGTCAACAATTTCGTAGGTAGGGATGAGTCGATTACATCTTCAATTGGTACTTATTTTATCGACCCCTGAAGGATGAAAGGCAAAGTCGATCCCGGCGGAATTTGAACTCAGAACGATTCTGCTAGCTTCACTGGTGGGGAGGAAGGAGGAAGTGCCGTATCTTCAAATCAATACGCACGCCCAACATGCTTGCAATCGAGTGGACTCCCCTAAATATACACAAAATTCCATGTAGTGGTGTTAATCTGTGCAACCTTTTAAGTTTACCATCAAATTAAGTGAAGGTGGCATTCGAATAGAGAGCATCATGAGTCCAAAATGTATTCCACCGACCTTGTACTGCTGTACTACAAACCACCGCCCAACGCTGATACTCTATTTCGAATCCGGAAAGATGACGGGCCAAGTTGTGGTGATATTAATATAAGGGATAGGCGGGAAGCTGACAAGATCGTTACGGTCTGAGTTCAAATTCCACCGAGGTCGATGTTGCCTTTCATCCATTTGGGATTGATAAAATAAATACCAGATGAGCATTGAGATCGATATCTCTCCCGAAATTGCTGGCCTTGTGCTGGAATTCGAAACCAATGTTAATATAAGGGATAAGCTGTAAGCTGGCAGAATCGTTAACATGCCGAGCAAAATACTAAGCGGCATTTCGTCCGTCTTTACACTTTGAGTTCAAATTCTACCGAGGTCGATATAAATTTATAAATACATACAAATATACATGCGTGTATATAAATGTAATAGTTCTATATATGTATATAGAAATTCTTCTGAGGTCGATAAAATAAGCATCAGTGTAGTATGGGTTGATTTAATCGACTTAGCCCCTCTCCTCAAAACTGATGGTTTTGTGCCAAAATTTGAAACTAATGTTACCTCATAAACTATGTGAATAAATTGCTAAAAGAGCAAAGGTGACTTATACAACCTCATAGAATATGTGAATACATTACTCTCTTTACTCTCTTTTACTCTTTTACTTGTTTCAGGCATTTGACTGGGGCCATGCTGGAAAACCGCCTTTAGTCGAGCAAATCGACCCTAGGACTTATTCTTTGTAAGCCTAGTACTTATTCTATCGATCTCTTTTGCCGAACCGCTAAGTTACGGGGACGTAAACACACCAGCATCGGTTGTCAAGCGATGTTGGGGGGAAAACACAGACACACAAACATATACGCATATATATACATAAATTCGACGGGCTTCTTTCAGTTTCCGTCTACAAAGAAGGCTTTGGTCGGCCCGAGGCTATAGTAGAAGACACTTGCCCAAGGTGCCACGCAGTGGGACTGAACCCGGGACCATGTGGTTAGTAAGCAAGCTACTTACCACACGGCCACTCCCAAATAATAAACGTGCAACAATGACATATATTAGCTCATTAAATATATATATAAATTAATACATTATAAGAATGAATAAAGAAGGAGGTACTCCATCACAGGTATTAATAAGTGGTAAAGAATATGGTTTTTGGTTTTGATCAACTATTCTTTGTTTCATTTAATGGATTGCGGTCATACTGGCACATCTCCATGGATGGTTTAGTTGATCAAAAGGAACCCAATGCTTATTTTAAATGTTATATTTATGGGATCGTACTCTATTTGCCTAAACACTATATTACGGGACGTAAGTAAACCAACACCGGTTGTGAAGCGGGGAAAGATAAACGCAAGCACGAAGATACACGCATGAAGACATATACATACCTGTATACAGATAATACAATACATACACACACACGCACGCACGCACACACACACACACACACATATATACATGGATACATACACTACATACAAACATACGTATATGCATGTATACATACGCACATATGTATAGACCTATATAAAAATATATACATATATATAAATATATGCACTCATATACATACAAGAATAGATACACGCATACAAAACTACAATATATTCGTAGGCACATATATGCATACATATATACACGTATACATATAAAATATATATTCATACAATATATTACATGCATACCTACATACATTTCGAAGTCACTGAAAACCTTTTCCTTGTAAAAAATAATGCACACATACATACACACGCACACATACATACACACACACATACACATACACATACACACTCACGCATACAACACAGAAGTTCTGGTGTCATAATTTCAACTAATAGTCACAAAATAGGACAAAATTTGAGATAAATCGTATAACTATCGTAAAATTGAAGATAAAATAATTTTGTCAACATATAGCACATATAGTGTGTGTTATAATAATACAAAATAGCGTGAGATAAATACGGATTGCAAACTCTACAGGTTACACTGTGAATAGCCTTATCAAGTAGTTTTATACAATAAAAGGTTTTAGTAACAATGAAACACATATAGTGCATGGGAGATTAAAAGGGGAGAGAGGGCAGTAGGTAAGAGATAAGGAAGCTACTTAGGAAGGTTGAGTTTCACTGGACTACTGTTGATAATTACCTGCGCTATTCAATCGAAGAAAGATTCAATTGTAACTGCTGAAGATTTTCAAAACTGGTTTCGTATCATGATCTTGGTTTTCTTAAGCATTCACGAATTAATTTCGCTCTTAGTGTACTAAATCAATTCGGACTAAGTATGTGCGTATGTATGCATGTATGTATGTGTGTATGTTTAATACAGGTATATACATGCATATATAGTTACACACAGACATAAATACATACAAATACACACACACATATGTGCATGTATATGTATGTATGTATTTATATTCATATATGTATGCATATATTTATATGCATACATACACAAACTTATATATTCGTAGCATTGATTTTCTACTTACAGTTTGGCCAGGTGTTACGTCTCTCGTTTCTTTAGAGATATGATAAATATATGGATGCATGGTCTGTATATACTGCAGAAATAGGGATGGAGATGCAGCGATAAACACTGCAATAGATGCCGATATGATAATAACGAGAGCAATAACTATACTCCACCACGCCACTCCTCTCCTGCTACTACTACTACTACTACTACTACTACTACTACTACTACTACTACTACTACTACTAGTAGTAGTAGTGATAATAATAATACCAACAAACATGCGCAAATGTATCGTTCGGAAACGTGAATGTACACAGGAGTATATTCCAGGGAGAACTCACTGCCTCTATTACTCTTCGTCATTATATATGTCCCTTCCACAAGTGTACTGAGAAAATTTAAGTTTGCCTGTGAGTTTACTAAAACGAAAGTACGAATAAATATACGTGGATGACCTCAAAGTATATACGAAATGGGGAAAAATGTCCTGGATTTTCAAATCCAAACAGCAAGAATATTCAGCAAGTATATTGGGATGCAGTTTGAGATAAATGAGTTTAGTGTTCATCACGAAAAGAGGTCGGAAGATAAACTCTGAAGATATAAAATTACCACCGAGGAAAACATTGACCAGCTTCCCCACTTAGGGATAGATGACAGGCGATTGACCATGTATCAAATAGCCAATACTATTAGCATAGCTCGTGCGAGAGTTGAGAACATCCTGCACAATGAACTTAGCATGCCTGAATTTTCCGGTCGGTGGCCACCATATCTTCTAACACCTGATAAATGTGTACCAGGCTGATCACATCATGGGAAAATCTGACATTGTTTGAAGCAGATGCAGCTGGATTCCTTGACCGTTTCCTTAGTCAAGATAGGTGCTGGATTCATCACTTTGAGCCAGAGACAGAGAGACAATCCATACAATGAAGACACGCCTCCTCACCAGCTGCAAAGAAGACCAAGGTTGTTTCATCTGCAGGAAAGGTGATGGCCTCAGTGTTTGGAGATGTGAAAGGTATCGTGTTAATTGACATCGTCAAAAATGGACGGTACTATGCCAACTTGCTGAGGCAGATACGAATGTTTATCAAGACCAAACCCCCAGAAAAACTGATGAAAGGGTTTCTGCTTCATAAGAACAATGCTTCAGTACACAAGTCCTTGCTTTTAGTAGGATGCTTGCATTACCGTGGCTTTGACTTGATTGATCAATTTCTCTATTCTCCTGATTTTCCCAGCATGAACAGCACTATTGCAGCGATGATGGCACGCTGTTGATGACTTTTTTGTCTAACAGGATAGAAGCCTCATCACCAATGGGATCCAAGCTCTGCAACACCAATGGGAGAAGTGTGTGGACCGCAAGGGGGACTATGTTGAAAAGTAGATCTCATTTGTCCACATCCTATGAGAATATCTTAGTTAGCCTATGAAATTTTCAGTCTACTCTCTCTCTTTATTAGTTAGACTATGAACTTATCAGTCTACTCTCTCTCTCTATATATATATAGGTATGCACATACATATACTTTGGTTTGTGAATGTCAGACTTTGTATAGCTGTATTAGTTTGAAGCGACAAACACTCTTTGCAATATACACTATTTCAAAATGAATTCATTGATTTCCCTTTCCTTCTGTAACATTCCCTAGGTTGATTATATCTTTTCTCTTCGATATGGGTGACAAGTAAATGAAGTCACATACATATAAAGACCTAGATATAATGCACTTAGGATAAAGAGTGTGTGAATAGACATAACGTCGTCCGTCATTTATTTAATACAGACTCTTGATTCGTTGAAGACTAAGTAGGTAAATTATTTTAACTAAATCTGTATCGTCCTGAAATTAAATAATACGTAAAAATCAATTCCAATTACTATCAAGAGCTATTTGTATGTATGTAATGTATGTATGTATGTATGTATGTATATATATATATATATATATGTATGTGAATATATATGTACAAATATATATATATATATATATATATATATATATATATATATACACACATAAAAATTCATTTACGTATATGTATATAT
>NC_068989.1:66216702-66217479 GCF_001194135.2 Octopus bimaculoides | reverse complement strand
TGTATGTATGTATGTATGTATGTATGTAGGTATGTATGTATGTATCTATGCGATTATAGGAAAATAGGAAAAATTGCTGCATGAAAGATCATGGTGACAAGAAATCCAAAGTTGATTCTATACTAGTTAAACATAACTGAAGATTGCATACGTACATACATACATACATACATACATACATGCACTTATAGATACAGGCATGTATATATGTATATATGCATATGTATATATACATATATGGAACTACTACATCTATATACATGAATATATATTTGTATATCTTTATAAATATATATGTCTAGTTATTTTTATATAAATGTGTGCGTGTACATACATTCATACATACATACATACATACATACATACATACATACATACATACGTACATACGTATAAATACATACATACACGTATGCGCACAAAAATATATGCACATATATGTATAAATTCGGTATCGTGCATATTATTCTGACCGTGTCGATAGCAGGATTATAAGCTGCGTGCTAAAGCTGCTAATAGTGCCCCCACCTCCGCAATTCTTTTCCAAGTGTGTCAACCTAAATCCTACCCCCAACGAAGTTTGACAGCTTAACGTCAAATATACGGGCAGAAAAACCGCCCACCGTGCAGTTCTCTGCTAGCCATGAAAATTATATAGTTGATGGGGCCCGTGCATACATATTGGCAGCAGAAATATATATGTATCAATGAATGCACACACACGCACACACACACACACACACACACACACACACACACACACACACACACACACAC
>NC_068989.1:66215132-66215994 GCF_001194135.2 Octopus bimaculoides | reverse complement strand
ATATATATATATATATATATTTATATATATATACATATATACATACAAATACATATAAATATACATGTGTGTGTGTATCTATGTGTATTTATATATATGTGTGTGAGTGTGTACGTGCTTGTGTGTGTGTGCTTGTGTGAGTGTTTGTATGTGCGTGTGTATGTATGCGTATTTATATATATATATATGTGTGTGTGCTTGTGCGTGTGTTTGTATGTGCGTATGTATGTATGTGTGTGTTAACGAAATGTCAACATTTCTTGTATCTCGCATCGTTTTTTTTTATTTTTGTTTCACCAAGTACTTTTATATTTTACATCTGCAAGAGAATGATGACGATAACTATAATTAGGTTGCCTCTCTGAGTTCCAGTGTTGCCTCGGAATAAACCTTATTGTTATTATTCGCAATCAAACTGCTCCTTTGTTTTAATATCACTGACCGTATTGTGGAATATATGCGATCTTAAAGCTGGCTGTGTATACATGAAAATTTTCACTGGTATTTCTTGTGGATGACTAAGCAAGTGTTAGCTCTCTAACGCACAATTTTTCTATATATTGTCTATAAACAATTCTTACCCTCTTTGCACGCTCTCGTTCTCCCTGTCTAACACACTCCGTCTTTCAGTTTTTGCATATTTCTTCAGAACACGTGCTGAACTAACATGATAGCCTTTCTCCATTATTTCAGTAAGAAAAACGATGTAGTTACATACAGTAAAATAAGGTGATGACTTTTGTAGTCATAAATTTTCATGGATGTTTACAGTTGCCAATATTATTAGATACCTAAATATTATACGTATACGAACAAATATCACCCATCAGTCAGTTTTCTGCTGGTAGTTATACTGAATATA
>NC_068989.1:66213338-66214989 GCF_001194135.2 Octopus bimaculoides | reverse complement strand
TATATATAAATCCGAACTATGCTAAGGAAGGCTAATTTGATATATAGATTACAAAGCAACAACCATGGATATTTTTCAGTCTTATATGATCTCTCCACCAAAGTCTAATGTGACGTGAAAGAAAATCGAAAGAACGATGCCCACGTTTTACAGGTGAAAAATAGTATCGTCCTTCTTGTTTCTTTGAGAATCTGCTTTCAGCTCTGCCGACGCATCCATTATTGTTTTAGTTTTTTTGAAAAATTAATAGTTGGTTCAACTATTTCATATGCCTTTGAAATACCAGTATGATAGAAATTATCTTCACATTACTCTAATATGATTTTTGCATCATACTGTCAATTTGTGAACTTTTATAATCGAAGTTTAGCAACCAAAAATTTAAACCGTTTTATTTGCCGTCAAATTCCAATGCGCAAAATCGTCAATAAACAATTCTCCCTCATTTCGCACTATCTCTTTAGCTTTTGGTATATGTTTATTTGATTGTTATTTTGACTTGTATTCTTTCAGCCATCTTCTATTTCCACCTATTACACATCTGTCGACATGTGTTTACGTATATTTCAGGAATCTTCTGTTAAATAATTGGGAGTGGTTAGCAGCAAAAGATAAGCTTTTGTCAAGCCGAGGTAATAACACTGTTCCATCTCTCTACCCATTTTCTCCGCCCACTATTCTTGGGAGGGCTATGTGAATAGAGTTCCAAGCACTTCCTCCATAAAGTTCTACCAGAAACAACCGTCATTACATCGTCTGGCTGGCTGGGTTTCCGAGTGTGACCAATGGGACTATAGATAGTATCCAACCACATACTCTCTCACTCTCTTTCTCTCGACACTGCCACACACTCACAAACAGACACACACACATATATACATATATATATATATATATAAGTTGGTCTTCCACACAGTTTTCGTCTACCATATTCTCTCACTAGGCATTAGTCAGTCTGGAGTTATAGTAGAAGACATTTAGAGAAAGCCTTGCGCAGTGGGACTGAACCCGAATTCACTTGGTTTAGAAAGTAAACTTCTTAAGCACGCAGCCATACATGTAACTTGAAATCAAATTTCCTACACTGAAAATCCGAATCGTTGTCTCTACGTCAGAAATCAATATTTCAACAAGTATTTTATTTGACACAAATCTGTTTGCTCAGATTTTCCGTTCATTTAATTTCATTCTCTGATTAAAATGATATTAAGATTGAGAAAAATTTAACGCGAATGCGAAGAGTAAGAGTTGGGAAAGAGTTGAACACAACATACCTTACCCTGCCAATACCATCCAGAGTGTGAATAAGATATATAGATGACATATTCTCAGTCCCACACCTGAACTCCTGGCTTC
Organism: Octopus bimaculoides; assembly: GCF_001194135.2. NCBI lineage: Eukaryota > Metazoa > Mollusca > Cephalopoda > Octopoda > Octopodidae > Octopus > Octopus bimaculoides. The sequence continues at coordinate 66,213,633 of NC_068989.1, read as the reverse complement.
TTTCTACCATTCCGTTGCATGACGTACCGTCATATTATGTCACCTTGCCATCTGACCCCCTCCTCACAACCTCCAAGAAACTATCTTAAATATGTTAATGACTTCATTATAACAGGCTTAAGCTTCAACAATGAATAATTTGCACGCAGTTAAATAAAGATTACTGAATAAAGATTAAGATTACTATTGGAAGGAAATAAAAGGGGAACTAAATTTGTCGCGATAAGGAACAGAGGAGAGAATGCAGCGAAAGAAAGAGAGAGAATAATAGAGAGAGTGTGACAGAGAGAGAGAG
>NC_068989.1:66209545-66212045 GCF_001194135.2 Octopus bimaculoides | reverse complement strand
TCAGAATAAAATTCAGCACTGTTAAATTTACAATTTAAAAACAGGATAAAATCTTTATAAGAATTTATCAAGTAGTTAGCGTGAAAAACCTCATAAGGGAAACAAAAATTATTAATTATTCCCTTTAAATATATTTATTTATATTAAGAGCATTATAATACATAAATGCCTCATGCTAGGAGGGACTCCTAAAATCAAAACTATCATAAGAAACACATTGTACCGAACGCGAGGGAATGCAAAGCTCGAAGCGAGCCTTTTAAAAACAGATTTAGCCGCAGATCATATGATTTCATAATTAGTGCATAAAAATTACTATACATAAATATATTTAAAGGGAATAATTAATAATTTTTCCCTTATTAGGTTTTTCACGCTAACTACTTGATAAATTCTTATAAAGATTTTATCCTATTTTAAAATTGTATATATATATATATATATATATATATGCGTGGCACCTTGGGCAAGTGTCTTCAACTATAACCTCCGACTGACTAACGCCTTGTGAGTGGATTTGGTAGGCGGACACTGAAATAAGACCGTGGTTTATACATATGTATGTATATATCTGTGTGTTTCTTTATGCGTGTGTGTTTCTTTATGTGTGTGTGTTTGTCCGCCACCACAGCTTGACAACCGGTTTTAGTGTGCTTATGTCCCCGTAACATAGCGATTCGGCAAAATTCCATGCCTAAAAGAAGTTCTGGCGTTGAATTGTTGGACTAAAGTACTTCAAGGCGGTGGTCAAGCACGGCTGCATGAAACAAGTAGAAAGAATATAAAAATAAGAAATGTATGCATATATATGTATGTATGTGTATATATATATATATATATATATATATATATATATATATATATATATATATGTCTGCATATACAAATATACATACATATATGAAATGGACGGTATTTCCGATCGAGTTGCTAGAGTTGTCCTGAAAGTATCACAAGATGCCACCTTTAAAATAGACTAATTATATCTATAAACACCTACAAGTAGCTAAGGACTGAAACTAATCTATAGATATGTTAACGAAGTAATTGACCATTGTAGTTTCGTAACGAGAAATATAAATCCCAGGAAAATGAGGGGAAGAAAATGTTTAGTTACTATGAAAATTCTCACAGAGTAACAAAAATGAGAGGGGAAAAGACCTTATATATTTTTGCCTGTCTATAAGTTCTAAAGATCTAAAAGAAATAGCAAGTGACCTCTTCAAAAATTAAGAAGCAACAGAAATGACACCAGAAATGTTCGGACTACAAATCCGAGATTAAATTGCAACAAATAAACAAGCTATTGTGCAGTTCGAAACAGTGAAGTGATTAGCAAGGTTAAACAATGATCACAGGACGGGAAGAAAAATGCTCAAAACCGACTTGCCAAATGAACGAAAGTAACTGTTTCATTCAGAAAACAAACCACTTAGGATCGTTAAGTGTCAAATCGATCTTTTCCAAGCTGACATTAACAAAACAATAATTATAGAACAAACACGAAGTGACGACATTTAAGTTTCAAATAACAACATAGTAAAAGCTCTCAATGAATAGGTGAATGATAAAGAGAAACACGTGACAAAAACGTCAACAAATTATCCTAGAAATCACACGATCTGATGAAGGAACGAAAAATAAACTCTATTAGAAACAAGACAGAAACATAAAAAATGTATAAACAGTTAAGTAGTAAAAAGTAGACAACATAAAATATAAATGAACACCATAGAATCAACAATTCAAAAAGGAGATGCTATCAACTCTTTGGAAGGTAAATAAAAGTTGTCCAAAATGAAAGTATTGAAAGAAGATGACATCACAGGATGCAGTTTTGCTAAAAATCTATACTTCAGTGACAGAAGCAACAGCGATTATTACAGAAGACAACGCCATTGAGTCTCAACGTTGCTTCACTTCCCTGAAATTACACCATACGAAGTGAAATACAAATAAATGAAGGAGGGTGAGGATCTAAGACAAGATAATATCATATCCGGTGTCATAAAATACAAAGGAGAATCACCAGCACCAGACAGCGATACATAAAGAGAAGCATTTTACGCTTCCTCGGAAAAATCGGACATTTTATAACTTTCTATACATAAATAAAGAAAAGATAACTCCATCAATTCAGACATTTTTCTATCATTATTAATTTATGCTGAAATCTTACAAGAACATTTACTCTTAAACGTATGCGCGTCGCGTACATACATACGTACGTACGTATGTACGTACGTATGTATGTATGTATGTATGTATAAATATACATACGTATGAGTGTATATATATATATATATATATATATATATATATATACATAGCTATGTATATATATTATATATATATATATATTTATATATATATATAATGTATAATTACGCATGTATGTTCAGACATATACATACATATACATATATACACATATACACACACATATATATACACACATATGTATATACACATATATAGAGAGATACATTCCTATATACGC
>NC_068989.1:66192962-66209493 GCF_001194135.2 Octopus bimaculoides | reverse complement strand
TATATATATATATATACATAGCTATGTATATATATTATATATATATATAAATACATATGTACACACACTCATATACATATGTGTGTGTATGTGTGTGTGTGTGTGCGTGTGTACCTATACACTGAAATATACTAGAAACCCACACAATGTATACTAAAAGATATTAAAATCAATATTTAAATAACATTGCTCAAGACATTTATTACCGTTTCATACATCATGTTAAGGTGGAGATGATTAAATATTTATTGCAACATCTACTAATATAAATTCTGATATTCTACAGTGTATTGAAACTTATCACTGAACAGATATATACGCAGCGTCAACTCTTATCATATCTCTCTTGCGACTATTTTGACGCAATATCGAACTGTCACGTGACAAAATCATTTTTATCCATCTGTATCATAATCTGCTGCATGTATTATATCGTACAACTAAAGTATTTATGTACTTATATTTTGTGTGTATGCTTGAATGTGTGCATATATGTTTGTTAGTATAGATTTATGCATATTTACATGCGTATAATATATATATATATATACCCGCATATAGCTATATAAAAATGCGTGTCTATATATATCTATAATATACAATAATATATACATATTTACGGATATATATATATATATATGTATATATATATATATATATATATATATATATATATATATATATATATATATATATATATATATATATATATATACATATATCTCGAGAGAAAGAGAGATAAAAACAGAGAGGAGAGATAGATAGATAGATAGTTACATAGAGAGAGAGAGAGAGAGAGAGAGAGAGAGAGAGAGGAGAGAGAGAGAGAGAAAGAGAGAGAGAGAGAAGGAGGATCAAATATAGAAAGATAGTGTATAAATATATTTCAATAAGACTTGGCTGTTATTAATTTACTATTAGAATGCGGTGGGAGCAAAAACGTGACAAAATCAATGGAAACGGATATTAAATAATGATGTAATACGGTAGATGAAACAATAATACATTATGGATTGATTAATATTAATATACACTGAGTTAATAAATATTTTTAGTAAAGCATTAATAGACGAGAGAATAACTTTGGGAAATTTATTTATAAGGAGAGGCAGTATTGTGTTACATAGCAATTTTATAGTCATTTTCTAATTAGAAGTTAAAATATTCAGTTAAACAAATTGTCACCGAAATATATTTCCATTTATCTTAAATGTTAGTCAAAATTTTAAGAAATTATAAAGGAAATAATTGTGAAGAGGAAGGGCGCATTAGGAGAATTAAGATGACACATCCTAGTTACTAATTGCTGCGTAGAATATACCTTACGTGCTATTCAAAGACACGGGTATTGTTAATAATTTATTATTTGGTGCCAAATTTTCATCAGAGTTCCACTTCAACTGATCTGAACCTCGGTTATTGGCCAGCATATACAAACCCCAGAGTTTTAAATTTAAATCTTTTGCCTCTTTCCCCTCTGTTTTGACCAGTCACTTATGCTGTCATCAGAAGCTCATTATAGTTAGCTTTCTGTAAAATTAATATATGTCATCTCTTCAAAGATAATGGAATTATCTAAGCACCTGTCATTAACTTATAAGGTTGTAATCCGTGGGGGAAAATAACACACGTCTCTGGAGAAAATGGTAAACGTAGATATTTCATGTTGTGTCTGGTGTATAGCTGGTTGATTCCTTCCTCTATATTTTCAAAGTATATTCTATATCTACGTCTCTATTGAATATAAACAACGTGTACATAAATTGATTTTACTGCGACACTACCGATATTAGAAAATCAATATTACATTATTTTTTTTCAATATATCATCTGAGATATCTTCTTAGAGATTGTGAAATGACAGTAAATTAACTCTATTAATGTTGAAAACATGAAAGGTTTAGCTTTCAATGCTTGTTTACCTTGGAAGATTGGAAAAGGTTGGACATTTAAAAATTGCTAGTCGCATAATTTTACCTGTAATTATCATGAGTTTCATCTGTTTAGCTTTATGTTATATAGTAAATGTAAGGTGTGTTATGTTATGATACGACTTCCAGCATTATTAGTATTGCCTTCATATGAGCAAAGCAGATAAATCTGAAGCGATAATTTTTGAAAGAAATTTATTAGTCTAATAATGTAAAAGTTTTAAGGTTAAGAAAATCGAAAAATAATTTGACGTAGTTTCGGTTTCTCTTAAAAAGTCTCCTATGTCAGTGGAAATATAAATTCACAAATCCATATTTTCGTAGATCGAAGTAAAATAATTTCTTTCTCACAAATTTTGTTTGCAGTATTCATGTATTTCTGAATATATTTTTGAATATATTTCTATTTATGAATAATTATAAAATAGTCGCAATTTAACAAAATTATTTCTGTAGCTTATGTTGACAATTTTAAGAAGATCATAAGTTCTAAGGAGAAATAATGATTTCAGTTTTTACAGGTTTGTTTGTTGTTCAAAGATATTTATTGTCAATAGAAGCACAGACATTTGTAAGTATTTTAAAACTGATCTATTCGCAAAAAAAAAAAAGACTAAACTATTTATCTTTCTCTGTGGTTGTTGTTCTAGTTGGTAATCTTAATTCTGATCAAATAAGCCTATGATCGAGAGCATTCCAGTCGTGACCCCTCGTCACGTTAAACCGTACGCAAGACTACATGAGCTGACTTGGCCGTTTCTTTACCGAATATAACTCCTGAATTGAATCATATAAATAGATCTCCGTCACACACTTTCTCGACCGGTAAGAAATAACAGTTAAGTCTCCTTCAAACAATCCCTTCCCGTCTTAGATGAAGAAAAATTGCATTAGAAAATAAAGTTCACTAAATGTTTAAAAACCAGATGGTCATGGATTGAACGTTTGGGTTAACCTGGAGATAAATAAAAATAAATTAAGAATTGCAATAACATTTATCCATTTTTCATGCTGGGAGTTGTTCTTATTGGTAATACCAAAAGACATCAACATAGCGATCCTTCTGTCATTGGATCCCCATCACTGATAGTCAGGGCCTGAAAGATACGGTAATAATAAGTATTTTTTTTCCGCTACGAGAATGCCGACGGAAGGTGATGGAAATTTAACTCGGAACGTAAAGAGCCGGAACAGACATCTTGTATAATAATTCCAGCAATTTCCCACACTGGATATGTATTTCATTTAACGACCCTAAAAGGAGGAAGAATGACATGACGGCAAAGTTGAGCATAACGTGAAATGAACCCAGAGAATAGAGAGCCGGAACAATGCCGCAGGGCAATTTATCCACCCCTGCAACGACCTAGCCAAGCGGTCACCTTCAGAAAATGTATTAGGATAGAAGTAAATACCGCAGGGCATTTTGCAGGATTCTGCCCTTTACTGGCTTCACAAATTCTATTATCAGCAAAACCAAATCAATTTTCACTGGGTATGAGAGATATACTAATTTGAAGTTCTGAACTCAGAATGACATTTATACATCTTTGATCGATACCGGAGTAAGGAGATAAATAAAAGATATTTCCACCTCAAGTTGATTTGAACAGAGGAGGAAAATGAAATAAACACTTTTATTATACAACTGTGGTCTAAAGTCTCTGACAGTTCATCACAGCAATACTAATGACTTTTAACATGCATAGAAGGCCACCTATTTTATGAGCAGCCATAATCAATAATACAGATTCCAGTATTTTACTGGTACTTAGTTTATCTGACCATTGGTGTTTGGAAAGTAAAGTCAACACGAGTGTAGTTTAGAATCAGAACATAAAAGGACTTAACTAAATACCGCAAGACATTTTGTCCTACGCTCTACTAATCCTATCATACTTTAGATTCAGTCAGTTTCTGTAAATAAATCATATGTTTTAGTCTTACCACTTTAGCTGAATACACACGTCTGACAAAATCTAGCAAGATTGAAGTGTGTCCGTTGCTTACAATACTCGTCTTTAAACACAAGGTTTAATTCTAACGGCAACGTCTATATTTTCCAAAAACTTTGAACAAACTGGACTTTTTGAAGTTATATAGGGAGTTTTAATCTTCTGATTACAAGGACAATCATGTAATCAGAATACGGCCATTTCTTTGGAATACTTCGTTTAAAAATTAATGGTTTGTAATTTAGACACAAGGTCAGAAATTTTGAAGGGAGAGGTTAAGGGACAACATCGACCCAGTACTTCAGAAATATTTTGTTTTAACGACTGCGGCGGGAAGAAAGGTGAAATTGATATTAATGGAATTTGAACTCAGAACATAAAGATTCAGAAGAAATGACGCTAAGCACTTTGTCCGATGCACTAAACAAGTATGACTGCAATATTGATCACAAATAAATATTTCTCACGAAATGAACATTTTTTTTCTTTGAAGCTAATGACCATTCTTTGTCATTTACTTAGGTTTATAAATTTATTACCGAGCTTATTGTTTTTATTAATAATTAATTAGTGACTGTTATCCTAACGTATACAAGCGTATACATTATTGTTAACAGTTCTGATTAGCTTTTAACTGCAGTTGTTTCGCTTTTCTGAGGGAAAAACATTAAAGATCTGTTAGGTATGCATATTTTAATAAGTTGTAATCTACATCAAATATTTGTAAAAATGCTTTTGGGAAATAAAATTTCGTTAAATATCAATTCGCCGCAGTATCTGTCTGTCTGTCTCTCCTTCTCTCTCTTCCTCTCTCTCTCCCGCTTTCTCCCTGATTCTTAATGTAAATACATACATAACCCAAAATATATAATCTATATGTATATATATGTAATATATATATATATATATATATATATATATATATGCGTGTGTGTGTGTGTGTATGCATGTGTGTGTCTGTGTGTGTGTTTTATTATATGTTATCTATCTATCTATAAATATTTGCGTGTGTGTGTGTGTGTTATATATGCATATTTCACTGATTTATGCACATATGGGAAATTAGGATTAATGTTTCAATTTTGTGAATGTTACTCACGCATTTTAGTTATTTAATTAGTGCGTGTCGAAGATATTAATGAAAAAAGAAAACAAAAAGAAACAAACAAACGAAATTAAAATATTAACATTAAAATTGCGAATTAGCTAAGGCAATACAAATTAGGTATAAACATGAAGTTTTAAACACACATCACACAAAAAGATGTTCTATTAAAAGAATTCTATGCATGTTTACTATCCTATATATTGACATTGCACATGAATTGAAGATTAACGGTAAATGTACTTACATAATCTGCGGACGTGAATATTATAACGCAAGTATTTAATGTACATCATTTCCAATTTGCATACGAATATCAATGTATGTTTTACGATTATTATTACGATGAAACAAGTAAATAGTTTAATGTTTGCCTACAGTGAAACTGATAGATTTTGTCGTTTTCTCATCAGTGCTTTTTCTTTCTATGCATGATTTATCAATCTCATAAAGAAAGCATATATTCAAATAGAAGTTTGGCATTATGAATGTAACGTTCTGTTTACAGTAGAAATCACTGACGAAAATTTTCCATCTACGAGACAAATACTATAGCGTATAACATATAGAAGCAGAACGTACTACTCAATTTTGGTTTCCTGTTTTTGACTATTGCTGTTCTCTTGCATCGCTGTTCTCTTGCATCGCTGTTCTCGTCTGATTAATATGAAACATTGCCATTCTTAGCTCCATAATAGAACCTTCTGTATTAGGAGATCAGAGGAAGTAAACATTCGAATGAACACTAGTTGTATTCAAAGGAAATTAGGTTATGATACAATTTGATAGACATACGAAATTAGTTTAGGATACCATGTGGTTGTCATAAGAAATTAATTCTTCTTTGACAAAATGTGGTAGTCATAAATTATGTTATGAGAAAATGCGGTAGTCATAAGAAATTATGTTATGACAATATGTAGTAGTGATTAGAAATTATATTATGACAAAATATGATAGTCATAAGAAATATGTTCTGAGGCAACGTGGAAATCATAAGAAATCATCTTATAACAAAATTTGACAGGTATAAAAGTTGTTCTAAGTAAAATAAGTATGGTTTTGAAAAGGAGAGTTCAGAGGATTAAATTATTTTCGATTAAGGAATCAGGTCCCGTTTGCTAATGGAAAGGACATTCATACGCTTTGTGACATTTATACGCTTTGTGACATTCATGCTCTTCCATAACTATAATAGCAAGTAAAGTAGGTATGTGTCGCGATAATGGCAAACCAGGCTCAGGTATATTTCTCTACAACACCATGTTATTGACATAGTTGTACCAAAAGTAATGCAAAAGTAGGTATAAGTTCTTTATATACTGACATACATCGTGCAAATTGCTCTACTTGTATATTTGCTCTACTTCTTGTCATTGCAAAAAAATAATGGGTTTCATGTTAGAGCTACGCGCCTTCATTAATTTCTTGAAGTAGAAAGTTGTAGGTTGTCTGAAATGTACAGAAGGCTACAGGTTGCATACGGCGATGACGTTATTGAATGCATGAAGAAATTTAAAGAAAGGGAAGCCAATAATGAAGACAAACCACTCAGTCAGAGACCGTGGAGGCACGTGGCTTAGAGGTTAGGGTGTTGGACTCATAATCGTAGGATTGTAGTTTCGATTCCTGAACCGAGCAGCGCGTTGTGTTCTTGAGCAAAACACTTCAGCTTACATTGCTCCAGTCCACTCAGCCGGCACAATGAGTAATCCTGAGACGGACCGGCGTTCCGTCCAGGTAAGAAACTTATACATCATGAAACCAAGAAACCGGCCCTTATGAGTCGGCATAACTTGAGAAGGTAACTTTACTTAGTAGCTTTAGTAAGAGACCATCAGTGTTGGCATCTGATATGAACTGTCAAGGAGTGTAGGAATTGATTCACGTGGATAGACCCATAAATGGACCGTGGTTACCGTCCATTTGTGCTACGTTGTGACTCAAAAGTGGTGGAAGACTTTGGGAATCGTAAAACGCGTGTAAAGTAGGTACCTTGCGGTTGACATCTGATTTGTAAGAGAGAAGGTTAAAAGTCTGATTTGATGTGGTGGAGCATTTACAGCCAATGAAGATGCGTTTTTCTCAGTTTAGTGACATGGGAGGAAACGTGGGCGTATCGAAATGATCCAAAAACGAAAGATCAATCCGTAGAAGGGCGGCACATGTATTCTCAAGGTCTAAGAATTTCATGAGCAAACGATCGTCACAAAAATTCATGGCGACTGTTTTATGGGATGACAAAGGCGTCATTTGTCCTGATTTTCTGAATTATGGCACTTTTGAGTATAGCGTGTGGAACAAGGCGACACTCAAAAAGAAACCGAACACTGGGGAAGAATCTGAAAATGATCCACCATCACCGTGACAATGAGCGACCCATACACATCTTTGACAATAAATCAGGAATTCGGAAAACTGGCATGGTAAATGCTCTCACGCCCTCCCTACTATCCTGGATCTAGTGCCATCCGACTTCTACCTGTTCGGTGCGATTACGAACAGTTTCGGGGACAGCAATTTGACGACACAGACAAAGTGAAAGCAAGTGTGACGTAGTATACATAAAAGTACACACCGGAATTCTTCAAAGAGGATCTGAGAGTTGGATTAAATCGATGGCAAAAATGCATAGCTTGTGATGTAGAGTACGTTGAGTAGTGCCTTTGTATTGAGGAAGTGTTACTTTAGAAACGTGTGCAGTTGGAAAGAATACAAAAAGACATTCTCCGTTTTACATTATTTTTGTATAACCCTTGGAGAAAAGAAGTATTTACCTAGCATTTAAACCATTTTATCTCCTTGGGGCTGTTAATTAATGTTTCTAAGAGAAACATTATTGTTATATTTCAGGATTGACAAATAAACACACGCAGTATATATTCGTACTTCACTTGTTTATTATTGTTTTTATTTTATGTCCATTGTCTGGAAATCTTTCGCCACACACCTGTGACTTCTTCAGCGACTCTCCATATCATGTGTCTCCTCCTATATATTACAATAAATGTTTCAACATATGATTTCACACCAGGAATCTTGCAAAATGAATACACAAACGTAAGAAGAAGCATTTTCCTTAAGAAATATGAAATTCAAAGTTAAATTATATGAGCGCGTTTGAAAAGCGATATAGTCGATTACATTGAACCTTGTACCTTCTTTATGTAGTCTGTTATCAAATTGAATTAAATCAAGCCTTAATGGACGTACACCGACAAAACCTGAACTGTAATGCCAATTCTCATAGAATTCTGATACATAGTGTTATTCTTTGACGAAACAAGAGGATCACTTTAAAAAACGAGGTAGCATATATATTAATCAGTCATAGGTACTACTAGGACTAATGTTATCGATACTGGAAGGGGAAAACCCAAAGTCAACGCTGGAGGAATTTGAACTGAGGCACTAAACGAATGAAATTAATACCATAGGTATTTATTTTCATCTGATTTATTTTCTGTTTTCCTTTCTTCTGATTCCCTGCCTTTTATGACTGCACGTACATTGATAAAAGTCGGACACAAACATACACATAGCTAAATTGATAAATAGTTAAGTAACTCGAAGCATTAGACGGACACTAATTGGATTTAGCGCATGATTGGTCTCTACTAAAATGACATCAATTCCCAGTTCAGCTCAAATTAATCAAAGATTTAACACTGATTGCATTTAATGTTGCTTTTTTATTTTTATTCTCGAAAAGCAAACTTTATGCTTGGATTGAAAACAATCATTGACTTTGACAAGACAATAGGGAAGAAAAAAATGTTACACAAAAATATGTGTATGTGCAGAAACGACAAAAAATAATATGAAATCCTCAGAACAACAATAATGATAATTGACATAAATGCATAAATAATAATATTCTCTGTTGTAAATTCAATCCGCGACCAATATAATTATTGATTGATATTTACATTAGTAGTAAAAACAGAAATACTTACTGGGTGTGCAAGTTGCACTTCTTTGTTGAGTGAGTAAGTAAACAGTGCGAGATGAGAATATACTAGTTTGTGAACTTGATTTCCAGTTATTATTAAACATATGTGTTGCCATAGTGAGTTGCGCACACTTGAAACAACATGGCTAAATTTATTGACTATATTTTGCTGCAAATTGCGATAAAGCTCACAGGGAATCAATATATTTCGATTTGTTTCCGCGTCATACCTTTAAGTAATTACAATACCAGACATTTTTTAAATCTATGATTTATTTACAACGTTGATGAGTTAAGTGCATAAAAACTGTTGAAGAAAGGCAAAAATCTACCAGTTTTATGTCGAAACAATAAAGGATATCAAATTGCGCAATTATTTTATAAACGGGTATATTTATATATATCGTTAGCTAATATATCAAGTAAATCAAATGTTTGTATTTTTTAAAACATCATGATTTCCATATCAAATCCTACTCGGTTTGAACGCCTTTCATCCATCAAGGATCAATAAAATAATAATCGTTATTGTATTGGAGGAATTCAACCAGCAATTTTACTTTTCTTCTCTACAATTTGTGGTCTGTGACAAAGTTTTATAAACACACACATACACACACGCACGCACACGCACACAAACACACATATACGTGCACGCATACATACATACATACATACATACATACATACATACATGTATACATGTATACATACATAGATACGCACACATAGTTAGAGAAGGAGAGAGCGAGAAAAAAAGACAAGCAATCTGAAAGTTCGAAGTCACTGTCAACCGTTATCTTTCATACTAAAAGCCTTCAACTTCTATACTAAAAACTAATGAGCAATCTTTCGGTTTAATGTTAAATTGTGTTTCATGACTTGATATCAAACACAAACATACACACATGCACACACACACACACACACAGACACAGACACACACACACACACACACACACACACACACACACAAACACACACACGCGCGCCCACAAACAAACACACGAATACACATACACACAGGCACACGCACACGCACACACGCACGTATGCACACACGCACTCACGCACGCACTCACACAACGTATATTCAAACCAAACTTGATAGTGTTAAGGCATTATGAATCCAAATTCTGCTGGCGTTCACTCGATCTTTCGCATGCATATGTTACAACCTTTCGTATACAAAGGCTAACACAAGTAACTGCATGTATATTCATATCACTCGTAATTAGTAATCTGTGTCGAATCTAAAACGAAATAAATGTGTTGAAGGCGTGACTATGGGATGTAATGTTTCAGTAATATTTAATCTATTTTGTCTCAAAATTAGTATTTTTGCGTGTCTTTCATTGAGATTAATCTAGCCTCAACTAATATCTAGACCATAACAACCCTCTCACAACGGAGAAGAATAGAAAGCTGTGATAGTGCAAAGATCATTCTGGAAATAACTATGGAAGGTGAAAGAAGGAAGGATGGAGAGAAGAAAAGATGGATAGAATAGCATAAAGAAACGAATGGGCAAGTCGTTAGCGGAGACCCGATTTATGACACAATAGCGATAGAGGGAGAGAACAGGTTTACAATTTGTCACAATATGGCCGACGCAATCACTAGAACAAAACCTAATACCCTAAGACGAGAGAGAACGACATGATGTGAGCAGAGAAATTCATTAATAGGCGATCAGAATGTTGACTTTTGGGTGTTGGGAGTGGGAATCCTGGCGTTTATGCCATTATCATATTAATGCGAAGCAGCTACAATAAGAAATATAGAATCTTATCCAAATTTTACTCTGATTCTTACTATGTTGATCTCTAATTTTATAACTAGTTGGAATCTCATAATAAAATAATTTGAATTAACTTTTTTAAACTTAAAATATGAGTATCGTTAAAAAATGTAAATACTGTTAATACTTTTTTCGTTGTCGAAGTATTTTGAAGTCGACACATAAAATTAATATTAATTTAGTGAATAGCGGTCTATTAATGAGAATTAGTCAGATGTTAGCTTTCTAGTAATGAGAAATATTCAGGTGTTTGATCCTAGTCTGGCAATTAGTATTATCTGTAAGGACGTTCTGTATTTGTTTTATTATTTTATGAGTTGAGCTTGCTGTAGAGTCAACATTAGAAAATATAATTGATCATCTATTGTAATGGATAAAAGTACATAGAAAAAAAAATAAGGCTGAGCTAGTTTGCAAGTAATATAACAAAAAGCATTGTTCTGCAGTTCTGCATATATAACGACGACAAACAGCCAATCAGAAAAGTTGATTGAGAAAACATGAAATGTTTCATCTGGTAGGACCACACTCATCGACTTGTCACGAAGCACAAATGTATAATTAACATCATTTCAATGCTTCATAGTAAAGTATGTGTGAGTTACGTGTAAAAAGTGTTGGTTTTATTATTCGTCGTGTGTTGTTTCGTATCCTGTTGCATCATGTCCTGAAGTGAAGTACTGAAGTACTTATACACTGATGTTAGAATCTCCCCGTGTAATTAAAACGGATATAAGTCATACGAAAGAGTCAGTATGCAATAATCCACGTTATGCTATTGGAAATATCGATGAACACAAATATGGCTACTTTACTAATACTTTTCATCTACGCTAATGTAAAATTGTATTGCCTACTTTAGAATGTCTCCTAAATCATACATGAAATAAATACGTGCTGAGACTATCAGGGTCTAAAATACGAGTTGATTTGAAAAATAATGTTTTTTTCTTTATATACAAAATAATCTATGAATAGCTCTATCAGCTTCGAACTTCGATCATATATCATTAATATATGTAAATGAACTCAGATACCATTCATAAATTACAACAAAATCTGATTGAATATGTTGATATCAATAGTTAATTCCGGTGCAGATTAATATCGCTGACAGATTTGTTAAAGTGGCTTAAAATATATAATTAATAGAGAAATATTTTTAGGTGGATGTCTTCAAGAATGAATGTAATAACATAGAAATTATCTAATGAGTAACGGTATTCACTTAAAAAAGGAATTGTTAGAATATTTATATTATTGGACGTGTGTACTATAGGGTTCTTATCCAGAAGCAACTGCCTAAAATAAACGTTCGTTGTTCACGCGCTGCGTGAAAGTAATGAGTTTAGAAAAAAAAATAAAATGTAACAAAACGCTCCCCCCTTCCACATACATACATAAATACGCATGTGTACTACCTTCTTTGTTAAGTTAAGAATTTCATACAGATGTAAGTTCGAACGTTAGGATTCGCGACAGAGCTCTGTGTAAACATTATTTGTATGCCTGCTTCAGTTTATTTTCAGTTACAGTAGAGATGCACAGCTGGTCTACAATATTAGTATTATTTTCAGATAATAACTCAGTTCACTCTTTTAAAATCCACGATTAGATATTCAAGATGCAGTTATCTTTACTTCTAAGCACACCAAATCCGATTCGTCGTCATCAGCTCAGCTTCTTTCTTCCTTTCTTCGCTATTTTGTTCGCATAAGGGAAGGGAACGAGATATAGTAGATGTATTAGTATTAACTTCTACTACTACTACTACTAGCTGATAGAATCGTCAGCATTCCAAGTAAAATGCTTGACAGCATTTCGCCCGTCTTTATATTCTGAGTTCAAATTCCGCTGGGGTCGACTCTGCCTTTCATCCAGACGGGGTCGATAAATTAAGTACCAGTGAAACACTGGGGTCGACGTAATCAATTAGGGCCCTCCCCCCAAATTTTAGACCTTGTACCTTTAATAGAATTTATTATTATTATTATTATTATTATTATTATTATTATTATTATTATTATTATTATTATTATTATTATTTTTATTATTATTATTATTATTATTATTATTATCATCATCATCATTTCTCTTTATCATAGGTTTTGTTAGAGCTCATGGATTCTTACATGCGTAGTGGGCTGGCGACCTGCAGCCTACGCTACAATGCTATCCATTCTTTTCAGCTATTCCAATTTCCTTTATATTCCTCTTGATACCATTTGATACTATTCTCAACAACCCAACAATAATTGGCACTATCTTCACCTTCATTTTCCATTGCTGGGCTATTTTGTATTTAAGAGGGTTGTATTTATCTATCTTTTAGCCTTTCTTCATGAATATTCATGGGTCAAAAGGGCACATAATATCAACTATATAGGAAATGTGGTGCATCATGTCCACCACCGCTAGGTCTGTTAAGCTCTAGCACCTGATCCGTTTGGAATGGGAAATCCCAGAGGATTTTGGTATTCTCCGACTCCGTCACACACACTGCAGTTTGGTTCAGTCTTCCTTTACTTCTTCCCGGATCATACCCCGACTTTGCTTTCTGTAGTATATCACGCAAGGGGACACTTCCCTGAATTCCAAGCCATTGAAGGGTTTGTCACCCTTCTCCGGCAGTACCTAATAGCCTTATCTATTAGCACCCGATCCTTTGTTCCTCGTGACCGCTTCCCGAAGCCTGTCTATTCATCTGCTAGCAGTTCATTTCTTTCAGGATTGTAGTAAAATTTCTTTCTCATTATTCTGGTTAGAAGCTTCCGCATCATAGATAAACAGGCAATCGGATGATAGCTACTGGCCGACACCTTTGGGCAGCTCTTTTAGGGTCGATACATTTCCTCATTTGACTATCTATTGTTGCATAAATCCTTGGTGTACATAGCCTTACAGGAGTTTTTGTGATTGGGGATGAAAATTCGTCAAAACCTTAGACCAAAAACCCTGAACTAGTTTTGCCAGTTGCCTTCCATTTTCTCATTGAGTATCCCCCAGCATGATGGCAATGTCCCCTTGTATATTCATGTCATTGAATTCTTCTTCTACTTCATGGAGCCAGTGTGCCCTGTTGGTGTGTTTGACATTTTCTGACCAGATCTCGTCGCTCCAAAATGAAGTTACTTCTTTGGGATCAAGTGACTCTACTTCGTCTTTATTTCCTCCATCCAGAGTCTCGTAGAGCAACACACATACACACGCGCGCGCGAGAGAGACGGCAGTCTTCGAGTCTCCGTCTACCAAATCCACTCACAAGGCTTTAACCGGCTCGTGGGTATACTACAAGATATATATATATATATATATATATATATATATATATATATGTATATATATATTATTTGATAAAAAAAAACGGAGAAAAAAAGACAACAAGAAAAAACAACAATGCGTGGACGTAGCACATGCAAACTATTAATAAGACGCTCAGAGAAGGAAAGAGTGGTTGTTTTACGTTTCGAGTATAGATCTTCTTCGGAGACAGGAAACAGGAAAGTCCAGAAGAAAAGGAAGGAAAAGTCGCTAACAGTCCACGCGTAGTTACATATATATATGTGTGTGCGTGCGTGTGTGTCTGTGTGCGTGTTTATTTGTGTGTGTGCAATATATATATGTATATATATTTGTATATATATATATATATCTAAATATCAATACAGTTCTATATTTAAGAGATGAGGAATTATTTACATTATTTACATTATTTACATTTAACGGATATTCGTCCTCATCTTGTTTGTTGTTAACACAACGTTTCGGCTGATATACCCTCCAGCCTTCGTCAGGTGTCTTGGGGAAATTTTGAATCTGGGTTCTCATTCCTATCGATGTTACTATTATTATTATTATTATTATTATATTATTATTATTATTATTATTACTATTATTAATCAGGTCGCTGCCGTGAATCGAACTCGAAACCTTGGGGTTAGTAGCCCGCGCTCTTAACCACTACGCCATATGCCCGTGGGCTGGAGGGTATATCAGCCGAAACGTTGTGTTAACAACAAACAAGATGAGGACGAATATCCGTCAAATGTAAATAATGTAAATAATCTAAATATCAATGTTAATGTAAATACGTCCTTACACACACACACACACACACACACACACACACACACACACACACACAAACGCATACACACACAGGCAAACAAAAAATACACACGCACAAAAATATATATGAAATATGAGAAAGATAGATGCCAAAGAAGACGAAGTAGAGACAAAGAGAAAGATAGAGGGAGACAATGAAAGAGAGAGAATAGAGAGATAAAAATTGAAGGTAATAAATATATCCTTATTGAATACAAAAAGGAAATAAATGAGTGGGAATCTGGTTAGATAGGACAAATATACCTGTTATAGGTATAAGAATACAATCATAAAGAGAATTGGGTAAGTGTATGAACGATACAATGCACAATAAAATACGCTATATTATTTCATACGAAAGAAAGAAAGAACATAACTTGATACCAGTTAAAATAATAAGTTTATCAGCTTAGAAGATTGAGATTATTATTGTTAAAGTATTTTTCGTATTGTTTACAAAGATGTTATAGGCTTGCCAACTTCAATAATTATAAATTAGTTTGATGTTCTTATGTAATAAAAATGAAACATCTCGATAATATATCCTGTCAAGAATATAACTAAGCCTCGTCGTATTTCTCTTAATAATCAACAGATTGTGTTTGATGAATGAGATTACAAAATCAACAATCTCGTTCTTGAGATTTATTGTCGTTAATCAAGATTTGTCAGTCATGCTCAAATCTAAATTCAGATTGAAAATAAGCCAGTATGAATAATGAATTATAATATGTGGCTTGATTAATACAAAAGAAAAGATTAAAATGATGATAAGTTATTGAATATTTTTTCATATGTATATATGCATTTATGTATATATGTAGGTATATATGTAAGTCTCTCTCTCCCTCTCTCTCTCTCTCTCTCTCTCTCTCTCTCTCTCTCTCTCTCTCTCTCTCTCTCACTATCTATCTATCTATCTATCTATCTATCTATCTATCTATCTATCTATCTATCTATCTATCTATCTATCTATCTATCCCTATGCCTATATTTTGTAAATTCAGTGTAAGACATTCATTAATTTCTTTTGATATTCATAAAGAAGCAGTCTGCTCTAATGGAGCTACTATTTACATATACCGATGAAAAAATGACACATACATTCATGTATGCAGACGTACTAATTTCTTCCTCTCTCTCTGTATGTATGTATGTATGTATGTATGTATGTATGTATGTATTTATTTATGTATGCATGTATGTATGTATGTATGTGTGTGTGTATGTATGTATGTGAGTATGTATGTATGCATGCATGCATGCATACATGTATGTATGTATGTATGCATGCATGTATGTATGTATGTATGTATGTATGTATGTATGTATGTATGTATGTATGTATGTATCTATCTATCTATTTATTATCTATTAAAGAATTGCTGTATCGAATGAGATATCATAACAGTTAACCAATGCTTCGAACTCCATGGAATTCATTGAATATCCAAAGCTTATGTAATTTACGATGCTACAATAAAAATCTTAGACTGTTTTCATCTGCTCTCGGAGATATATATACGTGTGTGTGTGTGTGTAAGTGTGTGTGTGTGCGTGTGTGTGTCTGCGTTTGTATGTGTGCACGTGTCTATCTAGATATGTATTTGTGTGTGTGTGTATCTATATCTCTCTATCTATACACACATATATATATAAATATATAAAGTTATGTATATA
>NC_068989.1:66191947-66192824 GCF_001194135.2 Octopus bimaculoides | reverse complement strand
ATATATATATATATATATATATAAATCGCAGAAGAATCATTTTTGAAGTGATAAATTCCTTCTTAACAATGAAATCTGGAAACAGATTAAGAAGTGCGTAGAAATAATATTACTTATCCCACAATCTAGAACGATAAATAAAGTCGATTGCTTGAATTTTTTGTTCTTCTGATTAAAGATATCAAGGAAACTTATCGATTTCAGCAAATAGAAGAATTGAAATCTGTGATGCGTCTTACTTTCGTAGTGCATTGGTATGGTAGCTTATAGGTGTAACAATAAACATCAGCTTGATAACATAATATTATATGTTAAATAACGATATATTATATACATATAATGTTTTTCTGGTGGCAAGCTGGCAAAGCTCTTAGCACGCCGGGCAAAATGTTTTGAGGCTCTTTCGTCCGTTTATTTACATTCTATATTCAAATTCCGGCAATAAAATAAGTACCACTGGAATATTGGTCCGATGTAATCCACTTATCTCTTCACACAGACGTGCAGGTCTTGTACGAACATTTGAAATCTATATTTTCTGGTTTTCTTTCAGTGTATCTAAATCAAGTAAGCTTGCTCTTGATCATTTGTCTGTATTTTATACCCAAAGGAAGAATTCAGCACTGGAAGCTAAGTAAACAATGTTTGATTATTGGAGTTCGTAAATTTGGATGTCTCTATGCGGTCGGAGAGGAAGGGAATAACAAAGTTTCGCCTCTCAATTTGTATATATATAAATATATACGTGTAATATGGTACTGTGTGTCTCTGTGTTTCTTTGTTTGTCTGTCTGTCTGTCTCTATACATACATACATACACACACACACACACACACACACACACACACACACACACACACACACACACACACACACA
>NC_068989.1:66187657-66191657 GCF_001194135.2 Octopus bimaculoides | reverse complement strand
ATATATATATATATATATACCAACAACATTCTTATATCTACTCATTTTGTGATGGTTATCTGTCTCTCAGTGTAGCAGTATAGTCTTGTAGTTAGGGCTTCTGTCTTATAATGATACTCTCCTGGGCTCAGGTTTTAGAATGAATGTCAAAACTTGAATTAATGATTTCAAATTTCAAAATTTCGGAGGAGGGAGTAAATCAATTACATAGAATCCCGTGCACAAATGCTACTTATTTTATCGACCTGGAAAGAATGAAAGGCAAAGTCGACCTCGGACGAAATGACGCAAAGCGTGCTAACGATTCTGCCAGCTCACCGCCTAAAATCTTGAATTAATAACAATAAATCTCAGGGATAAGAATACCTTCAATTCCATTTCTTCGGAGACGTGGCACATATGAGGTACTATTACTTCTGTTTTATTACTTCATAAGATAGTTGGTGTCAGACGCGATGATAAGACACGGGTTGCTTAGGGTCGGTGTGTTGGATGGTGAGAAAAAGACCACTAATACTTTTTCGCTTACATACATAGATAAATATACTTACATTAGAATCATTACACTGAATATACGTATATTATTCTTGGTTACATTTTAACTGAGCACTAATACCTTATATTTTTATAGTGGATGCGAAGTTTGAAATCATTAATTCAAGTTTTAACAGCGTAAACCAAATCACATGAGATTAAAAAAAGTAAATTAATAACGAAACTGTTTCCATCTTGCAAAAGCTAGAAAACACGAAAACTACTATGATAAGCTTTTATCACTAATTTAGTAATATTGCACTAAATATTTATGTTCTTGTTATTGTTGTGGTTGTTATGACTCTTGTTATTATTATTATTATTTAGCTCAAGGTTAGCTATGTTCTAATAGACCCATAATTCTGTGCATTTCAGCCTTGATAATCTAGTGAGATTTTCTCAGTCATAGTGTATCTATTACACCAGATGGTTTCGGGTTCAGACCCACTGCGTGGCACCTTGGGCGAGTGTTTTCTACTATAGCTTCAAGTCGACCAAAGTCTTGTGAGTGGTTTTGGTAGACGGAAACAGAAAGGAGCCTGTCGTGTATATATAGTATATATAGTATATATATATATATATATATATATATATATATATACACACACACACACACATACATATATATATATATATATATATATATATACATATATATATATACATATATATATATATATGTGTCTGTGTGTGTGCATGCGTGCGTGTTTGTGTGTTTGTATGTTTGTGTGTGTGTCTGTGTTTGTGCCCCCCCCCACTATTGCCTGACAATCGTTGTTGGTGTGTTTACGTTCCCGTAACTTAGCGGTTCGGCAAAATAGACTAATAGAATAAGTACTTGGCTTACAAAGAATAAGTTCTGGGGCCGATTTTCTCGACTAAAGGCCGTGCTCCAGCATGGCCGCAGTCAAAAGACTGAAACAAGTAAAATAGTAAGAAATATTTAAAGAAAATTATAGAAGATATCTAACGAAATTGATAAAGATCAATACATATTTTAATCATATCATATTGATGTAGTCGAGATATTTAGTGTCAAATATTAGTTTGGTAAATACTAGTTACTGGATCAACATTTGGCTCGAAATTAATGACGTTTAGCACCAATTTCCCCTGCTCTTACCAATTCAGTTTACAAATAACTCAACGTCATTAAAGCTCAAAATCGGTCTTGGTGTTTATCAACCCCTTTGAGAGCCACATATATCTTCAAGAAGTCAATAGCAACCACTTTAACAATTATTGGTCTAACCATTATTCCACGCGCCTTAATATACTTTTCGACATCGTTCCTAATTCAAGAATCGTGCAGTTTTTACTGTCCTCGCAACGTGCAATGAAAATGCAGAGAAAACTCTTCAGCTTTGGCTAAACAAAATTTAAGTGAATGTGAAGTGGATTGTATAAGGAGAAAGAATCTTCACACACAGAACTTCACTGTAATGCTATTCAAATACGTTGAACACTAAAACCCATTTAATCCATTATGGACATTATAATTATCTATTGAGTTATCATTTATGTTACATAAACTGCATTTTACCTCAATTTTACCAGAATTAGTCAAAACGTTTGAAATAACTTAATAAGATTAGTATTAAAGCTATAGAAGATGTTGTATGTGTGACTATTTATAATTTTATTTCGGGAATTTGTGTGAATTTTAAACGTTTTGGAAATTGCTTTTAATCAGAGAGTTTGCTATCAGATGGAAGGGAAATGTGTTTTAATATTAATATGGTTTCTAACTTCTTAAAAACAAATAAAAGAGAATTTGCAAAACTTTGGAAAAGAAACAAAAAGAAAAACAAAAATCATTGATAAGTGAATTATTTCCGCTTTGAATTGAAAACAGTTTCGTGCTTTATCAATTAAAAAGCAATGCAAAACAAAAACAAAGAGAAGCTAAAACACTTCTGAATACATAAAATTATAATTTGGGAAGTGTTACAAAGAACACAGTAAAGAAATTTTGGATAATATATGAAATAAAATAAAAAAGAAATTAAAGTTTATATAACTCCTGAATATTACATGGTGTTACTGAAAAATCTTCCTTATATTACGCGCTCATTGACGTGACGTGCTCATTGACGCGACGTGCTCATTGACGTGAACTTCGGTGAACTCAGGCAAATGGTAACGGTGTCTTCACGTATTCAATGTTTTGCCACTTTTTTCTTGTTAGTAACCATCATGATTTGAATCTATGTGAAAAATGCATGCATGAAACGTTTATAAGAATGTTGAATAAGGGAGGTTTATTTTGTTGCACTCTGTATTATAAACGTGCTTTAAAATAATCAAAATGTGAGGGGTAAAATTTACGTGGTTGCTCAACCTTCATGTAATAGCTACTAAACCCGTCATCTACTGAAATCAAAATCTCACCAAATTTGGAAGGCAGACTTAATATGTCATCTGATTTACTCCTAATATCTATCTTATGGCTACCTTTATACGGGGACCACGCTTTTGGAATAATTCCAACACACACACACACGCGCACACACACACACACACACACACACAACACACGCACACACACATAAACACACACACACACACACACACACGACTGACTTAGCGGTTCGGCAAAAAAAACGATTGAATAAGTACTACGCTTACAAAGAATAAGTCCTGGGGTCGATTTGCTCGACTAAAGGCGGTGCTCCAGCATGGCCGCAGTCAAATGACTGAAACAAGTAAAAGAGTAAAAGAGAGTAAAGAGTATCTATGTGTGTATGTCTTTGTGTTTGTGCTTGGTCCCGCCCTACCGCTTGATGAACGCTTTACGTTCCATGAATTAGGAGTTCCATAAAAATCTACCGATAGAACAATTACTGGGTTTAGAAATGTTCGATAAAATCTTTCTGCAGGGTACTATAGTGGGATCGCATGTCCAACGACTGATAGTATAAGAAGAAAGCAAACAAAAAAAAAGAAGAATAAAAATAAGTGCGAACCGTACTCTAACCACTCCATAATAAAATGCATGGAACACATAGGATAATGTAATACTATCTACAATAAATGTGCATGAACAGAAAAGGAAAGAGAAAATAAAACCTGTTGGCTATTAATGTAGGCCGCCTTATTAATCAGAGATCTCCTTGATCAGAGCTTACCTTGGGCTAAACAGGAGCAACAACAGCGTAGCAGCAAAAAGAAAAAAACGTTGCAGCAACAAAAGCAGCAGCAACAGCGGCAGTATCTTTTATACGGTTATTTCATAAAGATGCGACAATCCAATATAAAAAATACAATATATTAGTTAGCGTTTACAGCTGGTGCAAGCAAGCTATACTGACAAATTCATTGTCTATTTCCAGTCTGAAGAGGCTTCTAATATCTCAAATATTTCTGTTAGGTACAAAAGACAACAGTGCTATTATCATACAGAAACTAATTGCCTAAATAATATGTACGCGTATATATATATATATATATATATATATATATATAT
>NC_068989.1:66182975-66186857 GCF_001194135.2 Octopus bimaculoides | reverse complement strand
AATATATATATATGTGTGTGTGTGTGTGTGTGTGTGTGTATATATATAGGTTGAAAATATGTGGAAAAAATATAAAAAGTATAAAATGTGGAAGAGAAATGCCTTCGTTTTATATAGTTTAATATCTTTTTATAAATATATACATATTAAATGGATGTCGTGAAATCCAACCGGTTTTCGCTATTTAAATTAGCTTTTCAAGGGACATTGTACAGTAATCCATTCTCGTGACAGAGGGGTCTCGTCATTTTGGATGTTTGAAGAATAAGAAGAATGAGCCTAGAGAGCCGGTAATTTCAGGTGGAAGTGCATATAGATTTCCTCGATCCCAACCCTCAACTAGTAATTCTTTTATCTACCCTGAAAGGACGAACGGCAACGTTGAATTCGGTGTGATATGAACTGAGAACGTAAAGACGAATGCCGATATGTATTTTTCCCCGACGTCGCTAACGATTCTGTCAGTCCGGCGCCTAATCGCAAGTTAAGATAATACTAACATCTACTGTTTGTTTTTTAGCGGAGAAGTCAATCTAAATTTATATGCAACACACAGTCGAGTCAATATTTCAGAACAGAAAATGCTTTAGCGATATAAGAAAAGTCAAGTGCTGCAATTTCACAGTTGCTATGACAATCGATCACATTTCACACCTGTGTATTGTTGTGTCTGCAAGTCTATGAGGTGTTTAGTCTAGTTTTTAGTCTCGAAGGAATTGAGTTTCTATGCACGGAGCAGTCATTGCTTCGAACAATAACAACAAATCATTGTGTTACATTTATACGAATCACAATTGACAGACTAGTGTCAGATTTAATAGGGAGAATAAAAACACAGTTATTACACATATACACACACACAAAAAAATCATTAATCGTGTTGTTTATCCAGAGGGATATTCTAGTTGTGATTGGTTTACGAAATCCTCTGGGAAAATTTACTAAAGTTTTCGCAATTGTAAAGGCGTCTTCTCTTCATCTAAAACATTCAATTCTTAATTTTCGTCTCTCTCTATGTCGTTTTCCATGGAACCAATTACTTCATTATCATGGATTATGATACCAACATTATTATGGATCTCCCAGCCCCCAGAAATAGCTGTTTGAACTTATAATACCTTTCTTCCACCCCTTTAATTTTTCTGTCGTTTGTACTCAGTGTAAGT
Organism: Octopus bimaculoides; assembly: GCF_001194135.2. Lineage (NCBI taxonomy): Eukaryota > Metazoa > Mollusca > Cephalopoda > Octopoda > Octopodidae > Octopus > Octopus bimaculoides. The sequence continues at coordinate 66,185,691 of NC_068989.1, read as the reverse complement.
TGGATCTGTTAATATGAATGTATATATATTTGTACTTAAATATTCATCGTCTGATTGTCTCAATCTTTTGCTTTCTCTCGTTTTTCATGTATTCATATATGCATATTTTGTTTCAAACCCAAACTAGTATGTTATATTTAAAATATCTATTTTGTTTATCCGCACAATTGCCTCTATATCTTATATCCGTTCAACTTGATCCCTCTTATAGACACTCCTTACTCTGTGGAATTGATTCCCTGTAAAGAATTCGGCGTCTAAGTTTGTCTCATTTTGAGCACTACTGCCTTCTATACTGAGGATATCTGAATCTCATCTGTGGACTATATATATATATATATTTCTGAATGGAATCGATCCCGAGACAAGTTTGGGTTTCAAAGATCTTAATGTGACTGAAAATAAAGTTGACTCTGATATAATTTCAACTTACAAAAACAACAACAAAAGAAAAAAAAGAGAGAGACACAAAACTAAGAGATGTTACTGAGTTTAAAAGAAAGCTTAATCGTTTTTTGCTTGTTGATTACTGCTTTGTTCAAGTAAATATTAATCAGAAATGTTTTGTTTATACTGGAAGCCATTCAGACAAGTTACAAAAGGTTTAGTGTGAAGGGTAAGAAGTGTATGATTGTACTATAACAGCAGAGTTTGTTTTGACGGTTTGGTGAAGACAAATATCTGCTTAGTGGTGTATTGTTTGATTGTAGCAGCTGGAATACGATAATTACCAAAGAAGTTATTAGATTTGAAGGAGCGAAAATGTGCTCTTTATTAAAAATAATCTGATTTCAACAAATGGAGAGTTGTTTCTTTTCATATTGAGACTTTCAAAGTAACTTTCGTTGCAAGAATATAAGGTATACATACATTCATACCCACACACACACACACACACACACACACACACACACACACATATATATATATATATATATATATATATGTGTCTATGTGTCTGTGTAAATATACATATATATTTTTGCACACGCACACATATATATCTATGTATATACATATGCATATATATGTATATATATATATATGTATATATAAATATGCACACACACACACACACACACATATATATATATATAGTATTATGTATAATATAATATAGGATAAAATCTTTATAAGAATTTATCAAGTAGTCAGCGTGAAAAAACCCCATAAGGGAAAGAACCCATCGTTTTTTTTCCATAAATATATATAATTTATATAAGGGCATTACTATATAGTAATGCCCTTATATAAATTATAGTATTATGTATGTATGTATGTATGTATGTGTGTATGCATGTATGTATTGACAAGGTGTCCCTCAAAACAGTATACCCGTTTTCACAACTGATGACTCACTTAATCTTAATTTCTATTTTGGTCTAACTTATTAGAAATAATGAATGGTGCCAGACTAAGCTTTGAATAAAGGAAGTTTATTCTAAGGTGCTATTGGAAGTTTGAAAACGCAGTCAAAATTTAATGGCAGTTTAATGGGAGAGATCTAAAGAACTCCATCTACGCGATTTACCATAACTCGAATTAGAGATAAGTTTAAAGCAGATGGAATTGTTCAGAATATCCACAAGAAACGTTTCGGAAGACAGCGGATATCGACGAGCTCCACGAAAGAAACTAGAAAAGCACACGGAGAGCGCAGACCTCCACCAAGCAGCTCATTTCCACCCATATCCATGCATGCTGAAAATCGCCCAATTTTCCAAACCAACGCAGGTAAAAACATAATCTCCTTGGCGGGGTTTAAAAAAACATAACACAGCCATATGATTTTTAAAAAACCAGTATTGTTCAAACCGCTTCATCTATCCATTTGATAGGTCATCTCGGGCTTTTTCATAGCACCGAAGTAAATCTTGGTTTAGTTGTTGAGTCCAAGTAAAATGAGAAGAGTACTTAGGTCTTCGTAAATAACTTACTGGTGAAGTAGTTCTGTTTTCAACGGTGGTTACGTCGTTAGTTTCACCTCTGGTGGTGTTAGTTTCAGCCATAACTGTGTTAGCGAGATACCACGTGGTGTGGATGTATAGTTTAAAATTTGTTCAGGATAACGCTACGTTGGTGAGTAAAAGGTATTACTAATTATAGGAGAAATAAAACAGTTACCGATTTAGGATGTAGAAGTCGGCATATTTCTAGAGGAAGGCGTTCAAAACGGACTTTTTAAACGACCCCCGACACCTGCACGTCCAACGTTGAAGGTGCCATATGTATGTATGTATGTAGACATATATATATTAAGAAAATGAGGTAGTCAAAATATTGTCGCTTTCGTCTTATTTCAGAGATTCAATCATTCCTGATGAATCTCTGAAATTAAATGAAAGCGCTAAATAAATAATTATACAAAATTCTCACAACTTCCTTTTTCTTAATATATAAAACCTGAATACTACTTCAAAACCACACACCCACACAAACACACACACATCACATATATATCTATGCATATATATATATATATATATATATATATATATATTTTATATATACTTTATCTATAAGGCTCAATTTAATTTTAATTTTTTATAAATTGATTTTAATTGAGTTTTTTTACCTGTAATTTCGGATTTTGTCCCTAATATTATTATTATTATTATATATATATATATATATATGTATGTATATATATACAGATAGCATTACTTGTAACTCACAAAGGCAAAAACAAGAAGAAAACAATGAAAACTAACCATTG
>NC_068989.1:66181240-66182089 GCF_001194135.2 Octopus bimaculoides | reverse complement strand
CGCTGCCTTAACCACTGGGCCGTTGCGCCTACACACACACACACACACACACACACACACACACACACACACACACACACACACACACACACACATATATATATATCTTAGAAGCACTGATCGAGGAGTACCTTTTAAGAGTCTTTCGCTGAAAGTGCAACATTAGTTACTATATAACTCAGTTGGTGTCGCCTATTTCAAGCACAAATTCTTTGTTTTAACATACCAGTACGTCGCTAATGGTGTAGTTAGATTAATTCTATCTTCTCGAGTCAACGTCGAGCATAACTCGTTTATTATTGCAAGATAAGTAAAATTCACCAAGTATTCCTGCCCATGTATAATTTTCTTTCCTCGTTATGTGATTCCAGCGAATCTGAAATTTTGTTTATGGAGAATGTAAACCAAGCTGTATGTATGGATTAAGTGCGTCTCGGAATTTTAGTTTTTCATCGTTTACCAAGTAATTTCATTGAAATGCAGAAAAAAAGAAATCGATTTGGAATAAACGCCGAAGAAATGCTCACACTAATTTCCTCAACAGTCTAAAGAGAAATTATATCCAATTGTAGTGTTTGTGTTATTTTTACATTTTCTCTTTGATATTTATATGTATGTGTGTGTGCATGTGCGTGTATGTGTGCGTGTCTGTGTCTCTGTGAATGTATATGCATGTATTTATGTTTGTAAGTCTGCCTTTATCTATAAACACACGCATACACACACATATAGACATATATATATATATATTTATATATATATGTACATATATATGTGCGTATATATACGTATATATACAGATATAAATATATAGATAGGTATGAGTGAATCTATATACGTGTATATATA